>NC_044986.1:123931933-124231933 GCF_008728515.1 Papio anubis
GGACCCTGAAGCAAGTAAAATATTGATTAGCCATTGCCAAAGTTTCAGTGTTACTAACATTGTATTTGCACTTAAAGCCCTATTGTGCTCCAAGGAGCACTGTATTTTATACCGTTTGATAGAATCCATAATATATTTATTTGCTTCTGCAAAATATAATAGGGAAAGTTGGCTAGAAACAAAACCTAATGTTATTTTTTTCAGTATACATTAGCTATTGTTGATTACTTCACTCATCATTAGTTCTTAAGTGCCAAATCTGCCTGCGTTTATGCTACAAGAAGAGATATAAATCCTTTTACGACAGGGATGACACTGAAAATTAGGGTAATGGCAACAAAAGCTAACGTTTATTGAGTGCTTGTTATGTGTCAGACACAATTCCAGGTGTTTTCTCCTGTTCTAATCCATTTAAAAGTACATACCAACAACTTCATGAGGTACAGACTGTAAAGCAAAAATAAAATTGTTAGTCCCCCATGGACTGAATGGTCCCGCCCTCTTGGCCAAAGGAATTGCAAAGAGACCTGAAAAGGAGTTCAGGCCATGCCAGGAAGGGAGAGGCAGACATGCCTCATTATACCCTTCTCCCTCTGGAATTCAGGCACAACTGACCAGCATTCACATTAAAACAGAGATCTCAAGACTGACAAAGCAGGCTCCTTGTAGCAGTAAGACACCAAATCCCAACCTGACTCTGGTATAGCATCACATGACACATCGCAGACCCTGAAGCAAATCCAAGCATTTTACCTCAAAATATATTTATTTGACAATTTTGGAATGGCCTGCAAAGCCATCTCTTGTGGGTGAAATTTGCAGTCTGTAAAAAGCGCGAGTAAACGTGCAAGTGTAAAAAGAATGCGGGTCCTTTACTAGGTCTTTTCCAGAGAGCCGAAGCCTTTTAAGGTCCAATAAGAGACACTTACCTTCTATTCTCTCTGAAGCTTGTTACCTGGAGGCTTCATCTACATGACAAGAGCCTGGGCTTCCACCACCCCCACCCCCTTATCTTAACTCAAGCATTTCTTTATGCTGACTTTAACTCTCTAAGCAGGGCTTAACTCTTTCAACCAATTGCCCATCAGAAAATCTTTCAATCTACCTAGAGCCTGGAGGCTCCCTGCTTCGAAGTGTCCTGCCTTTCCAGGCTGAACCAATGTGTATCTTACGTGTATTGATCTATGTCTTTGCCCGTAATGCCTGTCCGTTAACATGTGTAAAACCAATCTATAACCCAAATACCCGGGGCACATATTCTTCTGACCTCCTGAAGCTGTGTCCCAGGCCATGTTTCTCTAATCCGACTCAGAATAAACCTCTTCAAATATTTTACAGAGTTTGGCTTTTTTCATGAACAGGGCTATTTTTATTCCAGTTTATAAATAAGGAATTTGAAGTAGGAATTATATATCAGATATTGCCTTACAAAAATGTCACTACCATGTGAATCTTCATCTTTCTAGACCAACCTGGGCAACATGGTGAAACCCCATCTGTATTAAAAAATATACAAATCAGCTGCGTGGTGGTGCGCACCTGTGGTTCCAGCTACTTGGGACGCTAAGGTGGGAGAATGATCTGAGCCTGGGAGGTCCCAAGCCTGGGGAGGTCGAGGCTGCAGTGAGCCGAGATTGTGCCACTGCACTCCACCTTGTGTCATAGCCAGACCCTGTCTCAAAAACAAAGAGATAGATATATAGATAGTGTCAGGCCTCTGAGCCAAAGCTAAGCCATCATACCCCTGTGACCTGCACTTACACATCCAGATGGCCGGTTCCTGCCTTAACTGATCACGTTCCACCACAAAAGAAGTGAAAATGGCCTTTTTCTGCCTTAACTGATGACATTACCTTGTGAAATTCCTTCTCCTGGATCATCCTGGCTCAAAAGCTCCCCCACTGAGCACCTTGTGACCACCACCCCTGCCCGCCAGAGAGCAACCTCCTTTGTGATTTTCCACTACCCACCCAAATCCTATGAAACAGCCCCACCCCTCTCTCCCTTCCTGTCTCTCTTTTCAGACTCAGCCTGCCTGCATCCAGGTGATTAAAAAGCTTTGTTGCTCACACAAAGCCTGTTTGGTGGTCTCTTCACAGGGACGTGCATGACAGATAGATAGGTAGATAGATAGATAGATAGATAGATAGATAGATAGATAGATAGATAAACAGAATAAAACCCAATGCATTATCACAAACACAGCACCACACAAGTCAGGAAACCCAACGTGCTAGCACTCCACTCTAGAACCTCTTCGAGGGCTCACTCCCAATCTCTTCTCTCCTGACTTTTATGAAAATTACTGACTTTTCCTTGTAATATTACACTCTCACATTTGTTCCTCAACACTGGAGTTTCATTTTTTTCTATTTATTTTTCTTTCATAAAGGCAGAATTCTAGGTGTTCTTTATTTTTGTGAGAATCACTTATTTTGTTGCATGAGTGATATTTTATTTGTTATGATTCCTGTACCACACTGAATGAATGTACCACAATGTATTTATCTGTAACCACTGTTGAGGTAATTTTTCCAGTTTATGGCTTGAATAAAAAATACTGTCTTAAGCACTCTTATTGTTATGCCCAAACCCTCTATTCCCCAAAGAAGACCACCAGAGTCCAGAGTCAAAGCCAAGCGGCAAGGATCTTTACGACAAGTTCGAACTTGGTCCCTCCATTACACAGCATACAAGAGGGCCCCGAACAATGATACTGTCGACATCATTTTATTTCTGCCCGAAGAGCCACCTTCACCTTATTAATTTCGCAAGATCTCAATAAAATAACATTTGATTTTGTTTTATTTGTTTTGCTTTATCTCGGTAATGTAGTTTCTCCTTCATCTGAAACATTTAGCCACACAGATAATTATTACATCTATCTCTTTCTTTCTTTCTCTTTTTCTTCTTCTTTCTTTCTTTGCGCGCAAAAAATGAAAGATCTGATCGATCTCTCGATCTGATAATCCGATCCTATCTTTGTTCGATGATTGATCCGTGATAAGATCCTGATCTCGAATCTTGTCCGAGGATCCGATCATCTTTGATCCGATGAGCGATATGGATGCCCAGGAGCCAATGCAGCTTCTGAAAGCTCCCAGGGACACATTCTTCCCCAGATTTCACTTTCAGGGTTTTCACTTACCTTGTTTGTGTTTCAAGTGTTCTCCCAATCTCAGGCAACTACGTTATTGAACAGTTACTTCTGTTTGTTTGTGTTCTGGACAAACATCCTCTGAGAAAAGGCTGTTCACCCTGGGCAATGTCTGCACCAGGCGAATGGAAGACAAGCCTTACAAATGGGACTTTCTACAGAAAGTTCAGACAGGTCAGATGATGACAGTCGTCTGCGATAGAGACTTTGAAAAAGGCCGAGTCCCATTCTAAGCCTTTGAGTGGCTGCTTTGCTGCTAGTTGTGATCACAGCATTTGATTTTCAAGGCTGTCATGGAGCTGGGAGAGGGTGATGTGAATAGAACAAGTAAAAATATCACAGAGCTCACTCTTCTACCCAGAGTTAGCTGGTTTTCTTCAATATAAGTGCTTCCAGATGAGAATAAGCCTTTGGTTATTTTCTGGAGTTTTAATAAAGTTTATTTTGGTAATTTTGGGGAAATGTTCTCGTTGTTTTTATGGAAGGAAGTGTTTTTGGAGGTCTTTGCTCCACTTTTCCTAATGATCTCTAATCTAACTTTAAATCAAACACCAAAGTCTAAATCTCAAATACGGATTTTTTTTTTTTTTTTTTGCATCTTCCGATCTAGTTTGCTTTTTATACTTTCCAATTCTCCATTGAGATTCTAGATTTTACCTTTTATCTAATTGAATATGTGATTAAAATTAAAGCAGGCACTTTCCAATACTAATCAAAAGTTACTTTACGTCTCTAGCAGAAGGCTGCACAGAGTATCATACCATTTACATAAGATCAAAGATACAAGAACCAAATAGTATAATGTGTAGAGATATATTCTGTGATAAAGCTAAAGAATAACAAACAGAAGAAAACACAAAAAGTCCAAGATAGTGCTATCTTCTCCAGTTAAGACAAGAGAGTAGGATTTGAAAAGGAGCACATGGGTAGCTTAGTGGTATTACAAATACTTTATTTCTTAATTTGTATGATGAGTAAATGAATACATCTTCCATCATTATGCTTCACAACTTACATATAGTTTATATTACCATCCATAATAATTGCATATTATACATTTACAAACCAAATCCTGATGTATCAATAATAAAACTGTAAGTAATTCCATTATTTATCTTTTACCATCTGAACATAAAAACTAATTAGAAAGAAATAACTTACCAAAAGTAGCATGATTTAGAGTATAAAAGGAAGATGAAAAGTGTTGACAACTGTATATTCATTAAAACATAAAGTCCTGGAATATTAGTCTTGATATAAATGATCTGAAAGGTCAAGATGCTAAGAAATGCTCTCATTATAAACAGAAAGTTTTCAACGTGAACTAATCAAGGCTTCTCAGATGATGACAGGGATTGAAGCCTTGACACAAATATGTTTTGACAGTAGTCAAGGGATTCAGATTAAGAGTCTATAATTTAATTAACTAATTCCAGAAGAGGATCCACAACCAGAAACAGTTTCACATGGGGAGGTACAGAGGTACAAAGAAGGTGGGCAGTAAAAATAAGGCAAATGAAAATGACAAGCACTTTCCAAGATATGTGAGCTTGCTTTGGGTAAGAAAAGACGTCTGAAGTTAATAACAACTTAGGATAACACTGCAGAGGTGCAGAGGATTCTCTATGCTTATGTAGAATGTTTAATCTTATAATTCTGCAGCCCACTGTAGAAGCATCGTAGCAGGAAGACATAACAGGATTTTATCAGTTTACAGATGTGAAGCACAAACTCAAAATGCTCACTAAAGAACACTATTAGCTCACTCAGTCGTATTTCAAACAGCAAAACTATGATTTCAGCAGTCATGCTAACTATTACCATTTTCAGGTTACAACCAATACTTAGCATAAAAATTGAAGGACTCTAGTAAAACCTGAGATTTTCAATTCTAATAGAAAAATACAATATAACATTTATTCTACATATATATAATATATATACTTTGCTTATAACTACTTAAACATACTTTTCTTTTATAGCATTTTAGCCTTCAGTTTTCCAAGGGAATGATGGTAGGTTCACTTAGCAACTTATGTAAAATAATATTACCACATATTACACATATATTCAAATGCATTGATATTTATAGGTAGATGTAAACACACATAATTCATATCTATTTGTGTTAATTAAAATATGTGCATACACACAAAATTCCATTCAATATCTATTGAGCACATACAGCAGAGAGAAAATAATATTACATCTTAATTTAACCTTTGTACATTGAATAAGCAAGTTACTATTTTTATTAAGTAAAGACACTTTGGAGTTCAGAAAGTGGAAATAGACTTAATGTGTCTAATAGATCCTTCTTCCAAGTCCTCAGTACCATGGCAAAGGCATTTTAAAATAAATATGCAAACCCACAAAGAGGTGACCATCAGGGGAGCAGAAAGCCATTAAACAATATTGTAATCTGGAAAGAAAACAGTTGAGTAGAAATTCATCTAGCAGATCCAAAGAGGCACCACAAGCTCTTGGTGAGGAAAGCTGGAAAACAATCTGATTTAAATGCAGATCCTGAAGACTGGGCATGTTGGCTCACACTTGTAATCCAGGGACTTTGGGAGGACAAGGTGGGTGGATCGCTTGAGACCAGGAGTTCAAGACCAGTCTAGGCAACATGGCGAGACCCTGTCTCTATAAAAATTACAAAAAAACGGCTGGGCGTGGTGATGCATGCCTTTGCTCCCAGCTACTTAGGAAGCTGAGTGGGAGCACTGCTTGAGCCTGAGAGGTCAAGGCTGCAATAAGCGATGCACCACTGCACTCCAGCTAGAGTGATAGAGTGATACCCTGTCTCAGAAAACAAAAAAACAAATAAATACATAAATAAACAAATGCAGATCCTCAAAGGGTGCGGGAACCCCCACTGCTATTGGAATTAGGGATGAAAAACAGGACTGCATCTACGAGGTAGACTGTGAGGGTTAATTATGTGTCAGCTTGGCTGGGCCACAGGATGTCCAGATATTTGTTCAAACGTTCATTATTCTGGAGGTGCCAGGGTGGGTGTTTTTAAATGAAGTTAACATTTAAGTTGGTGGATTGAGTAAAGCACGTTGACCTCCCTGATGCAGGTGGGCCTCGTCTAACCAGCTAAATACATAAATATGAATAAAGGGCTGACCCCTCCCCAGTTAAGGGAGAACTCTTTTAACCGATGGCCTTTAAACTGGGACGTCAGCACTTTTCAGCCTTTGACTCAAACTGAAATACGGGATCTTATGTCTTGAGTTTGCCAGCCTTTGAACTAGAACAAAACCATCAGTCCTGGCCCTTGGGCCTTCAGACTCAGACTGGACCTAAATCATAGGCTCTCCTGGGTCTTCAAGTTGCTGACTGCAGATGACATGGTCTCCTCCATGGTCAGGAGAGCCAATCCCTTACTACATACACATACTCAAGTGCATGCCTGCACGCACACATCCTACTGCTTCTGCTTCTCTGGAGAACCCTGCCTAGGACAAGGACATGACCTCTTCCTGTGAAGCCGTTCAGGTCCCAGATTGTTTCCTCTGTCTCCAGGTATCCAGTGTTTGCCCCTGTTCTGTTTCACTCCAACAAGGTCAGGTTGATTCTGTGAGAGGGAGGCACGGAGGTTCTCAGACAGGGAGAAGCCACCGCGGCTGAGGGCACAGCTGCCATTGTGCAAATGAGAAGCAGACCAACCTCTGTACACCAGATGCTGGACACTAGTGGTCTTTCCAGAGCTGGTCCCAGAGCACAGTTAGATGAATTCTTACTTTTCAGACAAAGGTGAGGTGATGCTTTTATGAAAAATCTCAACTGCCAAAGAGAAAAAACGAAGACATGACACTGTGTGCTACACAGCAAACAAATAATCCATCTCATGACCAAGCTCAATGTTCAGAAAAGCCATCTCTGGCTCAGAACTTCCAAATAGCAGTTTATTTCATCTTTTTTTAAATTTATAAATAAATAATTGTGGATGTCCTGATGCCTGAGGAAAGTCTATGATGTGAAATAGAAAGTTTATATAAATCAGAAAACCAGTAAACGGCTTAAAGGAGGAAGACAAAAAGCCAGGAGCCAGGCATGGCAGTGTGTGCCTGTGGTCCCATCTATTCAGGAGGCTGAGGCGAGAGGATCACATGAGCCCGAGAGGTCAAGGCTGTAGTGATCCATGATGGTACCACTGCACTCAAGCCTGGCCAACGAGAGAGAGAGAGAGAGAGAGAGAGAGAGAGAGAAAGAAAGTCAAGCAAATTATCATAAGATTCTCAGAAAGACAAGAGAAGTTACTACACATGAAGTAAGAATAGTATGTGACGCATAAGAACATGCTTCTGAGAATTACAGGGAACCTCAGTTAAAAACTTGGAAGACATAGTTAGGAAATTCTCCCAGAAGACAGAGCAAAAACACAGGAACACAGGGAAAGGGAACGAGGACTAATCCTAAAAGTCTTACCACAGTAATAACAGGAGTCTCAGAAAGAAAAAAGATAAGAGAGAAGATGGGAAGGAGGGACTCAGTTAAATAGTCCAAAAAGAAGAGGTTCTTACGTCAGGAAATAGGGATTAGAATACCTTTGAATTCCTCAATAACAACACTAGAGGTTAAAAGACGTTGAAGAGATAATTTCATAACACTGAAGAAAAATTATTTCTAAGCTAGAATTCTATACCCAGACAAACTCCTAGTCAAATGAGAAGATACAGTGAAGATGCTGCCATTATTAATGAATTAAAAATAAAAAATCCCTGTATATCTATTACCAGAAGCTACCTGAGGGTGTGCTTCACAGAAATAAAGGCATAAATCAAGAAAAAAAAAAAAAAAAAAAATATATATATATATATATGGTACAGGGAAAACAGAAGATTCTCACAGGAAGGAGAGGAGAGGAAACCCAAGATGGTGGTGGAGAGAATTTGAAAATGGCTACCATGGGCAACATGCAGAGGGTGGCCAGTCCGAACTGGAATAAGTATGGAAATTGTTGGCCATGAACAGTGCAGAAACCTGTATCCTAACTGTGCTTCCTCCCAAGACAACTGAGAGTCATGATGACAACAAATAGGACCATTATTTCAATCTCAGAAGTCTTCTGTTGGACTGTGCTTATGAATTTCAGTGGTTACCATGAAACTTGGGGTTATTTTTTAATGAACTTTGTGGCAAAAACAGTCTGATGTCTGTAGAATATAGAAGAAAACAAAGGGATGTTAAGATAAAATAAACTCTCTTATACAGACATATATGTCTATATATGCATACAATATTTCTGACAGGATAGGATAACCTGTCAGCATTAATTGTATTACAAAGGAAAATTAGATGGCTGAAAAAATACTTTATAAAATAGATTTCTATTTTCACGATTTTATCTTATTTCTTTTGAATTTTTCACCATGTACACATTTTATTTAAATTTAATAAAAAACAAATGTTTTCTAAAAAAATTAATGAAAAATGAAAATACCGTTTCAGCCAGCAACTTGACTTCTAGGCATTTGTCTTATATATTTACACATATATCAATCATCTACATATACATATTTTTATATAAGAATTTTCATTGCAGCATTGTGCTAGAAAAATATTGGAAATAAACCAAATGTAGACAATCAAGAGACTAATAAATAGATAATAGAAAGAGATGAGATAAACAGATGGATGAATAGATGGATGGTTGGACTGATGTATGGATGGATTGGTGGATGGATGGATAGATGATAGATAGATAGATAGATAGATAGATAGATAGATAGATAGATGCAGGCAGGCAGACAGTCACAACATTCTTCAGCAGAAAAAATGTGATGAAAAAAGTTATCAACAAAGAACATTGTCTTTTTTTCTTTTTCTTTCTTTCTTTTTTTTTTTCTTTATTTTTTGAGATAGAGTCTCACTCTGTCACCCAGGCAGGAGTGCAGTGGCATGATCTTGGCTCACTGCAACCTCCACCTCCCATGTTCAAGCGATTCTCCTGCCTCAGCCTCTCAAGTAGCTGGGATTACAGGTGCCCTCTACCTCGCCTGACATCAGGTGACCCTTCCCCCAACCTCGGCATCCCAAAATGATGACATTACAGGAGTGAGCTACTGTGCCCAGCCAACATAGAACATTTTCTGATATGCATTGTTAAATGAACCAAAAGCAAAGTTAAAGTATAATATGCTACCATTTGTGTAAACACACAAGAAAAATACTAACTTTTCATGTTTTGTTAGATGTGCATAAAATACAAAGCATGTGGAAGAATATGAGGTAATTAAAAAACATCAGTTTTATCTGGAGAAGAGACTTTCTGGCAGAGGGACATGTGTTCTCATGAGGATTTTCAGTGCACATTTATTTGTATCTTTTGTATTTTTAACATGTGGATATATAACTCATTCAAACATTAACGGTTCATTAGAAAAGGTCAAAGAAAATACTGTATGTGGGAAGCAAATGAGAAACCGTATGAAGATAAGTGACCCAAGAAAGAACAGATCATATAGAGAATTTTTCAAGATAGCTTTATAAAATAAAGTGTTGCACAGCTGTTAAGGCAATCTTGATGGATAAATGTTGCTCTGGAAGAATATAGATGAAAATTGTTTGAAATGCTTGTTCCCTGGTGCTCTAAAGAAATAGCACTTGAACATAAATTTAATTTTCTCAGCAAGGCAATTTTTATACTTTCTGCAGAAAGAGTACACTTGTCAACGTTTTGCCACGGGAGTACACCAAACAAAGGAGACAGGGTCATTTATAACCTGATGCATCCATCCTACTTCTGTGTCCGGTTTCCATTGGCTGGAATGGGACCTCACATTCTGTATTTGTCCCGATTGGCTGGCAACTTAGAACTGATTAAAAGAGACAAAGGCAGAGGAGAACAAAGGAAGGAGGAAGTAACTGGTGGAATGCTGAGAGAGGTAAAAACACCTTCAAATAAGGAAGAGGAACAGGCTATGACCTAACGCTTGCTTGAACCAGTATAAGCATGCCAGGGCAAATATTTAGGCTAAATTGTGGAAGCTAAGAACATAAAGTACACAGATTTCTTTATTATAGATAGCAGATATTTAAGAATGTTAGCACAGGTTGTTTGAATAAATTTTGCTTCTAAGAGAAGTTGCTATTTATTCCTAATTAGATGGGGAGGAAAGTGTTTGAAGAGGAACCTCTACTCTACTTTTTACAAAATGAAAGGGAGAAAGTGGTCAAGATTACAACTTTCAGGCAGAGAAAAAAACCTGAATAAATACATGGATATAGAGAACCTAAGGACCATGTCCCAGGATGATTGGAGCATGGGAAATATGTAAAGACGTCATTAAAAATAAGGCCGATATTCCTGTTGCAAAGATGGTGTTGAGTGCAGGAATGGCACAGTCTTGGAACAGCACTGTACAGAAGAATGATCTATACGTAAATGAAAATATTTTAGATTAAAGGGGAGCCTAATCATCAGTTTAGAAATTTAATTGTTTGCAAATCATTCACCATTTTGTGGAGTATTTTGAAATGCTGTTGATATTCCATAAAGTCTTGCTAGAATATTATGGATATCCTTTTTCTTGATTAATTGGTTTCTATTATATTTATTTTACCTTACGTTTCTTCATCATAAAACTTGGTTAATTAGAGTTGGTTGACTTTCTGCATGAATTGTCACTTGTGTGCATGTTTGTGTGTATGAGATAAAAATTAGAAAACACTATTAAATTTGTGGTCAAGCCTTTGGGAGTTGGCGGCAGAAACCGGGTACATGAAGTGCTCATCTTCTGCTCTCATCTTCCACTTCTGTTGGTCATTGTTTTAAAACGTACAACTAGTCATGACCTGTGGACAGTGGGAAAAGTTCACCAAATTGCATAAACAATATTTTTAATAATCAAAAGTCTTTTGAAAATGTTAGAAATTCAGTTAATATCCACAGTACTGAATCTGGAAAATCATATCTACGATCAAAAGAATGTGTTAAGCAGCGTGAACATATGTATTAATGATGTGAAATAAGCAGTGTATTGTATCTCTTCCAGAGTGCTTTCTAAGACAGTCCCTAACTGAGCAACATTTGATGTGTTGATTGTCAGCTATGTTGCAAGGTGCTGGGCTATGGAATACATACATACGTACATACATACATAGTATCTCTTGCCTTTAAGGAGGGCAGTATAGTAAGAAAGATATATTTATAGACAATGAATGATAATGTATTTTGAAGTATTGTATTACAGATATGCGCAAAATTATTGGGATCTGGTATTTACGCTAAAAATTACAAAAAAGTTTTGGACTCTTTCCAAATGTGCAGAAGGGCGCACTCACAAGCCAAGACCAAAGTGAAAATCTAGAAATGATCTGAGGATGTTCATACCCACTCCCCCCTGTATTTTCATATCTATTTATTTGACATCATATTTAAAAACGTTCCTGAATTTCAGCATTTCAGTGTGCGGCATCATCATGCATGCTCTGTAAGTGGAGAGTAAGATCAATGCTCCTACTTGTAAATGGCAGAGAAGAAAACAAAAACCAGCAAATTCCTTCTAAGGTGTCAGGAACATGAGTAAACAGAGAAATCAACTAAGGAGAAAACAGCAAGCAGATTTGAAACTGTGGCCACCAGCAACCCAAGGGAACACAAAACCCAGCCCACTTGCCAGGGAGGCTGGCGGGACCCACACCAGCTCTTGTGTCCTGGTCGGTCACCTTCTGCTGCATGTTATTCCTGCATTTAGCTCATTCTATCACAAAGCCCAAGCTCTCAGTGCTGGCAAAATGAGCCAGCAACAGGATTATTCTCATAGAAAATGGACCATTGATGGCTCAGTCGTTAAAGCCAATTCAGACGCATCATATCTTCTTCGAAGTGTACAACTATACTTAATGTGTAACTGATAAATATTTGCGAAATAACTTATTACTGAAAATTAGGTTTTAGTAATTTGTAGTTAACAAAATAAATTCAGTTTGAACAAAGGGAATATCAGACCATAAAAATTCATAGGATGTGAGAGAGAACATAGTAAGAAAGGCAGATTTCTCATAAATATTATAAGTTTTGTGATGGTTCTATGCTTATAATTCTGAAAATATGTACACAAACATCTTAAAGATCAATGAAAAAAGATGCCCTTTGCGATACATTAGAGAACAATCTCAAGGAGAAAAAAAATCACCAATTCAATGGTGAATTTGAATGGTGAATATTATCACCATTCAAAAAAACAGGGTATCATTAATATACAACCACGATCCTATTAGTATCTACTAATTGTGGGAAAACATGATTGGAAATGGAACCAAAAAATGCAATGTGTGATTGGTGGGAAATTTATGTTTTACCATAGGAAAAAAAAGGTGAACGCAAATTATGTAGTTCTTTCGGGATGTACACTTCTTCCGCTTACGACCAATTAGTGACTAAGGTCCACAGGGATTATGTGAGTCCTGGGCAGGTCCTGAGCTACTCAGCAGTGACCAGCATTCGAGGCCACTGCAGTGGAGGGAGCCACTGTCATCAGTAACAGGCGTATTCTCCCAGGGTCTTCATCCTAATACTGAGCAAGTGGGAATCTTGTCAGCATGTGGCTTTTCTGCCCTTTCCTGGCAGTTGTCAGATTTGTACTTATGTAGCAGCCAGGAGTACATTACTGTTTCCAAGGAAAGGAAATGGCACATCTCTTTGACATTGCAAGATCTGACCCACTGCTTTAATAAGAATTTTTACAGAAAAGAATCTGAAATGACAGCCAGTCTTTCCTACTTTTTTTTGCATTTCTGTTTTGAAGCAGCGTTCAAAATCAGTTGTGGATCAAGTCAAGATGAACTCTGAAACAATACTTTAAATACCCCCGGATGATTTTGAAGGTATTTGAAAGTGAAAATAATTCATTCTGTTTTAAAGCATTAAGTTAATTTTCCCCAAATGCAACATATGAGTTAAAAGAATCACACCCTTTTTTTTAAAAAACGTTGATGGCATCCAGCCAGAAACTACCTGCTCATAATTTGCTGATTTCTACATAGCTCATCATTTCACATTGTAAACTCCATTGCACATGGAACACATAGTTAAGACAGAGGAGCCTGCTAAACGCACATATTTGCCATTGGGCTGGAGTCCTGGTCTTTAAAATGTGGCACACCCATTCTTACCCTGCTCTTCCATAGAAGAGAAGGACAAACTGTGTGGAATTTGAGAGACTCAATCCTTTGTTTTAATCAGACTTCCAGAAAACCAGCGACCTGAAATGGCAGAGGAGTTCCTCAATCCTTGTAGACAAAATATGAACAACCAGACTTCTCTCCCTTCCAATGGAATGTAAATGGAAAAAAGCAAACCACAGCCACCTACATTTAGGAGAAGGTTTTTATTTATCTCATTATCAAGATCCTTTTAATTTGCAAAGAGTTTCTTATGGCAAACAAATACCTCTTACCCCCCACTTCCGAGAATGTAGGAACAGATGAAAGGAAAGTGTAATGGTTTTGATCTCATTAGGACATCGGCATTAGTGGGGCAGCAATTATAAAAGTAATTGACTCTGCTTCACCCGGCGTCGGGAGGGGGTCATTCTGAAGACCCATCGTGCTCCGAGGTTGGGCTGTCATCCTTCATCTTCTGCTGTGTGCCCATGTGTTAGGTTTTCAGCCCTCAAAGGCATTCAGTCTTTCTCTGGGACTCAAAGTGCAGCGTGAGAAATATCTTGGAATGTTGATTACTGCTGCCTGGGATTGACTGTTCAGACACAGCTCCATCAGGGAAACCAAATCTGTTGCTGCCACCCTGACATTTTCGTGTTTTTCTACCTGATCATCTGTACAGGACAAGAGAATTTCTGCTCTGTGGTGACCCGTCAGAATTAATGATCCCAGCATACCCAGTAGTTCTTAATGTGCAGTATGGATTAATTCATAAGACATCATCTGACTCAGGTTTGTTTATACAAAAATGTGCTCTGTCCACACCAACATGGCACATGTATACATATGTAACAAACCTGCACGTGGTGTACATGTACCCTAGAACTTAAAGTATAATAATAAAAAAAACCTGGCTATTGGGCACTATGCTCACTACCTGGGGTTGTACCCCAACTCTCACCATCACACAATATACCCATGTAACAACCTGCACATGTACCCTCTGAATCTAAAATAAAAGTTGAAATTATTTTTTTTTAAAAAAGTCCTCTGTCTACTA
This sequence comes from Papio anubis, assembly GCF_008728515.1. Lineage (NCBI taxonomy): Eukaryota > Metazoa > Chordata > Mammalia > Primates > Cercopithecidae > Papio > Papio anubis. The sequence goes on from NC_044986.1 coordinate 123,946,270, forward strand.
TGAATTTATATGACCCATGTTTTTCAGTAACCTTTAATTTTAGAATAGTTTTAAATTCACAGACTATGTTTAAGATACACCAGAGAGTTCCCATGCCCTCTGTATCCAGTTTGTGTTATTGATAATGTGTTATTAGGGTATATTTGCCACAAGGGAACAAATATGGATGTGTTCACCTTTACTAAAGCTCATATTGGATTCATGTTTCCTCACTTTTGTCCCCCATGTCATCCTCTGTCTCAGGATCCCATGAAGGACACTGGGTGACTTTGAGCTGTCATGGTCTCCGAGGCTGTTCTTGGCTGTCATAGATTCTCAGACTTTCCTTGCTTTCGATGACGTTGACAGTTTTGAGGGAGACTCGTCAGGTGCTTGGTGGATTGTCACTCAAATGGAGCTTTTCTGATGTCTTTCTCATACTTAGATGGTAGCTAAAGACATTTGGGAGGGAGACCACAGAGGCAAAGCGCTGTTCTCATCACAGCACATCAAGGGCACACCAAGGCGACTTAGCGTTGTTGGGGTTGATCTTGATCCCGGCCTCAGCTTGTGTTTGTCACGTTTCTCCACTTAAAGTTGTTGCTTTTGTTTCTCTTTCTCCTTGTCCACCTTTTGCTCTTTAGAAGAAAGTCGATGTGAGAATTGCACACTTCCGGAATGGAGAGTTGTCCTCTGCCTCCTTGAGGATGAAATATCTTTGGGAACTACTTAGAATTCTTTTGTATGGGAGATCTATTTTTCAGTCAATCAATAGAGACCTATCAATTGATCTTGTTTATTTATTTATATGTTCAATCATTTATCTATATCAGTGTGGACTTGTGAGTACTGATATTAGACTTTGGGTTGTATTCCAATACTATTTTATTTATTTTGTTGTTCAAATTTTCCAGATTTGACCACTGAGAGCTTTTATGACTGGGGTCCGTGTCCCTTTGATATCATCTCATTGTTGTTTTGTGTCTGGGAATTTTTTGCTTTGTTTTCTTTTGGGGGGTAGGCACTACTTTTGGGTACTACAAGGTGCTCCAGGCTCCTGTGGTTTGTTCCCTGTCCCAGTCCTAGGGTCAGCCACTTCTCTAAGGATACCTGGCTTCTTTTATTGGAGAACAGTATTCAAATTCATGATTATGGCTGGGCACAGTGACTCACGCCTGTAATGCCAGCAGTTTGGGAGATAAAGGCAGGTGGATCACTTGAGGCCAGGAGTTCGAGACCAGCCTGGCCAACATGGCAAGACCCTGTCTCTACTAAACATACAAAAATTAGCCTGATGTGGTGGTGTACATCTGTGGGCCGGGCTATTTGGGAGATGGAGGTTGCAGTGAGCCAAGATTGCACCCCTGAACTCCATCCTAAGCAACTGAGTGAGACACTGTCTCGGAAAAAGAAAACAAAAACAAAAGCAAAAAAGAAATGTGTTTAAAAAAATTCATGATCAGGGTTCCTGGTGTGCTCCTTGTTACTAGAGCATTCTCAGCCTGCAGAATAAGAAAATACATGTGTATGTTCTAATCCATGTACCTACAAATACCTGCAAATATTTTATATGTATCCGTTTATATCTATATTAAAGAAAATATGAGCCTCCTGCTGTCCCCACTCCAATCCATTGCCCCATGAACTACAGTCATGCCTTTGTGAGCTCCCACTCTTCAGTTGGAAACCTTCTCTCGTCACCTGCCGTCCATTCATTAATTACTTCCCACCCAAGCCCATCACCCACCATCCATTCATTAATTACTTCCCTCCCATGCCCATCATGCACCATCCATTCACTAATTACTTCCTTCCCATGCCCATCATGCACCATCCATTCACTAATTACTTCCCTCCCATGTGCATGCAATGTGGTTTCGGCACATCGGCTGGCACCCCTATGGAAAACCACTTTCTCAACTGGAGCACAGTGCTTGTGTGCAGTTCCCTTTGCCTTCAGTCTTCAGAATCCACTCATTTGCAATGTCTTTAGGTCAGCACCTCTGTCCCCTTGCAGTGAGGTTGTTTGTAATGTACATTTGTAGAAGGTTTTGTCCCCATCTATATTCTATCAAGGGTTTTCTCAACCACATACATCATTTGCTTTTAATTTTTACTCAACGAGTTTCATTCTTTGTGCCATAAGTTTCTCCAGGCTTTGAGAAGGGCAGAGCATCACAAATCCATGATCACAGTAATGTGCAGAAGAATATCACAGCCTAAAATTCTAAAACTCTATTTTCTATGCCATATTAATGATTGCTGTAAATTAATTTTTTTTGGAGAGGGAGGGCCCCCTTAGCCACATTTAGTGATTTGAGAATTTCTAACTTTCACTGTGATTCAGAAAGTTTGATTTGATAAAATGCTTTTATTTTAGTCTGATGTTTTTGCTAAAGGGAACCAAATAAATGCAATGAATCCTTGGAATTGACTCAAAGGCCCCAAAGGGTCACATGACAAAGAACTGGTCTCCTACAACATCTCTGAGAACAAGCTCTAAGTGGATTATTCCAGACAAGGAGCACTTGTGATGTAAGCAGAGACGTCATCGTAGAGCAGTGGGAAGTTTCGTATCCCTAGAACCTTGGAAGCTGTGACATGACATTTACTCTTCATCATTTTGGCTTGTTTTTAAATAGAACTGGTATCAGGAGACCTCCCTTTATTTAACACTACTCAAAAATATAACATATGATAGGCATAATTACTGGGATTTTAGAGTGCATTCTAATTTCACTTTTTATAGCTTTTTTTTTTTTTTTTTTTTGAGACAGATCTCACTCTGTCACCCAGGCTAGAGTGCAGTGGCACAATCATGGCTCACTGCAGCTTCAACCTCCTGGGCTTAAGGGATCTTTCTGCCTTCGCTTAGCAGGTAGCTAGGACTACAGGTGTGTGCCACTACCCCCAGCTAATTGTTTTTTATTACTTTTGTATAGAGACAGAGTCTCACTGTGGTGCCCGTGCTAGTCTTGAACTCCTGGCCTCAAGCAATTCCCCTGCCTCAGCCTTCTAAAGTGCTGGAATTATAGGTGTGATCCACCATGCTGGCTCCCCTTATAATGTCTGAGCAAAGTTTTCCTTTATAGCAAGTAAACAGACCTCCACCTACTTATGTAACTGTAGGATATTTAAAAGTACATTATATTAAGTGATGGGGAGGCCAAGTTATAAAATCAGGCCCACATGGAGAAACACAGGAGCATTTACAGGCAATGCCTTCTGTAGACAGCTCCAAAGACTGGGAGACCTAGTGTGTGTGCATGAAGCCACTTCAAAAGGAAACGGCGAGGTGGAAACATTGCTTCTCTAAGCAAGAGAGTAGCAAAGACTTGGCTTCCAAGCCTTTCAGTGACAAACTGAATTCCAGGAGTAGATATAGGCAGATCACCTGCTTTTAGAAAAGAAGTCCTGAGAGCATTCCCATTACTGTGGCCGGAATCTGACCCCTGGAATCTGCTCCATGACTGGGATGGGCATCCCACGAAAAGCAGCCTTTAGAGCTCTGGCCATCCGGCTACTCGGACACTCCAGAGTGTAGACAGTATCAACGACCTTCCTCTTGGTTCCAGGCTGACACTCCAGAGTGTAGACAGCATCAGTGCACCTTCCTCTTGGGTTCTGAAGCTGACACTCCAGAGTGTAGACAGCATCAGTGCACCTTTGTCTTGGCTCTGAAACTGACCTTGCAGAGTGTAGGCACGCATGTGCCTTCCCTCAGACTCTGAGGCTGCTTCGATTGCTGGATCTAAAAAGTTCTGCTCAGGTTGTCGGCTGCCTCTGTGTCTAAGAGGTGGCTTTCACCTTATTTGAATCGATGTAGATCTCCTGCAGCCAGAACCTTGAGGATTTCTAGTCTGCCATATAGAGGGATAGTCAGAAGTCCTATTTTTCTATCAAAGACGTCTTAGTTTTGTACTTAACAAAAGGCATATTTGGTTATGTCTTTCTTAGTCCAGCCATTTACTTTAATACAGTCTTGCTTGTTTTCCCCCAATAATTTTAGTTCCTTTTACATGTTCTTTTCTGTTTTAAATGCCTTTTGTAACATATTCTGATAATTCCGTTTTCTGAACTACAGGGCTACACTTGTTTCTGCTGATCTTGATTACTTTTTTTAATCTTGGTGGCTGGCTCCCTGGAGTCAAAAGCCTGAGTGGCCTGGAGAGATCCATCGTTCTGGGGAGAATACGAATTGACTTCCATGATGCGAGCCTAGGGGCATCGTAGACCCAGAATCAACCTCATGTCTCTACTTGAGATTTTCTGAACCAAAAACATCAGTAAAAATTTGACTTTGAAACCCATGAGACAGTTTTTGGGGGCCTTTTGTTTGTTTGTTTGTTTGAAGCTGTTGAGAAAAAACATTCTTATGTGCAGAACCCAGAGACGTTTCTGTTCTGTGTGGGCAGAATAGGCCCACCTGCCATTTCCCGAGGAGGTTTTCACTGTGACCTGTGCTGTATTTTGGGTTTCACTTTCATTCCACACTTACACCATCTCAGTGTCTTTTCCTGTGTGCTCTTTCTGGAGAGTGAAAGCCAGAACTCTAAGACACCAAGGGCAGCCAGTGCCCCAAGGAGGCAAAGTGTCAGAAAAATTGTGTTCTCTCTTTGTTTCCTGTGAGATTCTTGCCCTTGGGAACTTCCCTATTCAGTCCAAGTTGAGGACTGCACTTGACGGACTTTAAAAAACCTTTTATCTGACACTTTGAGGTGTTTCGTAGTAGGAACACTTTCAGAGTGTTTTTTTCGGTTGCATTGTTTTTGAACAAAATCGATTTTATTTTCAAATGAACACCTTAGATTGCTGCCCATCGACTCTTTGACAGATGAGAAAGGAGGAGACCCAGAAGAGTTAAGTGGGCTGCTCCAGCTTCTGCAATGATTCGCTTTCAACTTTAAACTCCTTCTCAAGGCTCTCGGCCTCTGCTGCCAGTTTCGTTTCCACCACATCGTGGTGTGTGCTCCCCACGCCAAGCCCAGGTAGGCGCAAAAGCGGACGACCTTCGTCTGCTCTAGGGAGGCCCAAAGGCTGCGGGGTGCACCTTGACCATAGCTTTTGCAGTCTCAGTGTACCTTCCCATGGATTATGCATAGATTTCAAGACACAAGAAGAGTGAGTTTCCAGTGGAGAAACCTGGCAGAGAATGGCACGATCGGATATCTAAGTCCACATCACCAGGGTGGGGGCCTCCAGCCATGAACACCCCCTGAGCAAGAGACTAAGTGGTTCACCTCACGGCAGCAGAGTTTCTGCCAAAATATCCAATTGTAAAGCTACACCAGACAAACCCAAATGGAGGGACAGCTTATAAAGTCACACATGCACTCCAAATAGGTCACTGCCCAGAAAGAGAAGGAAGGAGGAGAGGAGGCAAGGTCACACCAGCCTGAGACAGACAGCACCACAAACCAGGAAAACTTTCCATAAAGTGTGGTACTGGGACCATGGGTGGGGTGTGATAAGGAGCTGTGATTTACATCATAATATTCAATCGACATGAACGTGCTTTATTTTGATGATGCTTTTGGTTATAAAAGAGAGTATCTTTATATTTTATTAATGAAATAAAGAGGAAACATGCCCCCAACTTAACATCAAATAACTCAGACAAAAAAATCATGTATATGTATATACACAATCAAATATATCAGTCGCGTGTGTGTGTCTGTGTGTGTGCGTGCTTGTGTGTGTGTGTATGATGAGGGGAGAGGGAGAGAGAGAAAGAGACAGAGAGAGAGAGCAGAGACGGAGAGAGAAGAAGTGAGGAAGAATACAAAAATTGATGCATTTGGGTAAAATACATGCTCTAGTTCCTTTTGGTATTCTCAGACTTTCCGTCTATGTTTGGAACCCTAAAAATGTAAATAAAAGTTAATAACAAATAATATGAAAGGAAAACAAAAACAAAACAAATTGAGCACACAACCAGTGTGTCAAGCTATGGGACTTTCATCCCCAAAAGGGCCCCATTTCCTAATTTGCACAAAAGCTTTTGGAGCCCAGGGATTGCCCTGTGCTCCGCTTTGAGGCTCGTGGAATTAATCCATTCATTAAATAAATGATGATGAGCTCTTGTAACATGCCAGGCCTTTTTCTGAGCTCTGGGCGTAGAACAGTGAACAGCACTGACAAGGTTCCTGCTTATATTGGAGTTTACATTCCAGCAGACAGTGACGGAAATCAATCACATAGAGGAGAATTTATAGTTTCTAACGGTAATGATTTCTTAAAAGAAAAATATACTATGGCAAGGAGATAGACAATCAGTGCAAAAAAAATCAATTTTTTTTTGTGTGTGATGGATAAGGAACACTCACTGATAAAATCATGGTAAAAATCGAGATTGTGAGCAAAATATGAAGACTTGTGAGGCAAGAGTATATCAGGCAGAGGAAAGACAGAGAGAGTAAGCATGGTTGCTTTGTGTTAAGGTGAAAGGAGGAAGGGAGGAAGGGAGGGAGGAAGGGGGGAAGGAAGGAAGGGAGGGAGGGAAGGAGGGGAGAGGAGGGGAAGGAAGGAGGAGGGGAGGAAGGGAAGGAGGGAAAGGAAGGAAGGAAGGAATGAAGGAAAGAAAGAAACGAGGATTCAAGGAAGGAGGAAGGTAAGGGAGGGAGGAAAAGAAGGAAGGAAGAAAAGAAGGAAGGAAAGGGGAGGAAGAGAGGAAGAGACGGAGGAAAAGAGGAAGGAAAGGAGGAAGGGAGGGAGGGATGGAAGAAGGAAGGAAGGAGAGAAGGAGGAAGCAAAGGGAGGGAGGGAAGGAAGGAATGAAGGAAGGAAGGAAGGACGGAAGGAAGGAAGGAAGGAAGGAAGGAAGGAAGGAAGGAGTGGGAAGAAAAGCAGAAGGCAGGGACTGTGGGAACCTGATGTGAATCACCCAGAGCAGGGGACTCCATCCTTTGCTCTCTATTTGCATCTCCCGAGGAGCTTTTAAAGATATCCGTGTCCAGGTGCCATGACTCCGGGTTCTGATTGAATTAATTTGTGCTTCGTAATTAGCATCTATGTTTTTCACAGGCTTCCCTAGACTGATTCTATTTTGTGACTGGGGTGAGATTCATGAATCACTGCCGCTTAGGCTGTAGCATTTCATTTTTGTTCTGCGTGTGTTGGGAACCTCCAGATTTGGAGCTGAGGAGTGACATAGTCTGACTTGCCTTTAAAAGCACCCTGGAGAGAGCTGACTGGGGAATAAGGTTAGAGATTAAGACAGCGTGGCAGTCAGAGAGGCTGGGTGCTGGTTTGAACTGGGTGGCTCCTGCAGCGGTCATGAGAATGGGTTGGGATCTGGATGCCTCCTTACCACAGAGTCACTCTGCTATGGACTCGGTGGACTGGAGGCTCTTCTTCTTGCCAAGTCTGTGTGCTCAGTCCTAATTCCCGATGTGATGGCATTTTGGAGATGGGGCCTTTGGGAGGTAACGAGGATTAGATGAGGTCGTGATTGCGGAAAACTCAAGGGATTAGTGGCTTCATGAATAGACGCCCCAGAGGGTTCTTCCCCCCATTCTGCCATGTGAGGGACACAGTGAGAAGGTGCCATCCGTGAACCAAGAAGCCGGCCCTGCACAGACTCCCTATCCACCTTGATCTTGGACCTCCAGCCTCCAGAGCTGTGAACAACAGGAGCCTGCTGGTGTAGCTTCCTGCCTGCGATACTGGGTTCTAGCAGTTCAACAGACCAAGACACACTCCAATTTGCCAATGTTTGAAGCAGGGTATGTGAGAGAAAGGACATGAACCTCTGTGATTCTCGGAACAATGACATTTTTGCCATTTCCTAAGACATAGGAGAGCAAGGGAGAAGAAAGTTGGTACCTGGGCTCAATACTTTAGTTCTGGGCGTAGTAAATTTAAAAGATCCAAGTCAGAAGTCAACTAGCCCAGGGAAATGAAGAAAACTGAGCCCATTCGTCTAGAAAATTAATATTTACACATGATTCCTTCGAAGAAATAAGAAGGCTCGTGCTAACTCTTACTTCTCCTGAAATTGCATTTTCACTCATAGAATAAAGGCAGTTTATGAAATAAGACATACTAATTTCTTCAACTTTTTTGTAATTTTTTCATGCATCATAAACTTTCATTTCAGTATGAAAATGTGTTTCTGTATTATTTTCTTTGAATAGCAACAAAATGACAGAAAGCAAGTCACTAAGATAATTATTTGGGAATTGTATTTGAAAGACTACCTTTTGAAGAAGCGGAGATCTGACTCATAAGTTGTTTTCTAAACAGCATCGCATTAAAGCCTTGGGACTGCCTTAAAAAGATAAGTTTGGAACTTACTGACCTCTGGCAAGCCCCTGCAATCCGTACCATGCTCAATTCCTTCACAGAATTCTGGCACCCAAGGAGCCCCTGTCGAAGCAGAAGGTCTGTGGTCGTTGCTGACTGACCGACAGCCAGGACGCGGCTGAGGCAGCTGATTTGCAAGTTCCACAAGGACCCTGCTTTATGGCGTCTGTAGTGTCTGCCCGTCCAGCTCCAAGACCAACTTCACCACAGTCTAAAAGCAGAGTCTTGATGAAATCGTATTAACCGAACCCCAAAGTGAATTCAGTTTTAATGTCCTTTTTTCAGAATAAATATTCTGACATATTCTTCAATAGCACAAATTGTAGTTTCAAAACAAAGAAACAGGAAAACCACCAGTGTGTTCTGAGTAAGGACAGCTTTGACCCGACTTCTCTCATCAGGAAGGTAGACATCAATGACTCAGCCGTCTTGTCAGAAAGCTGTGCCTCAAATTCACTGGCACTCCTGCCGTTTTGCCCAATACTGAGGTTTCGGCATAGTTAATGTCAACTCATGAACTAACAACAATTTAATTACTGAAGAATACAGGGAAATAATGTTCACATAGTATCAAATTATAACCACAGGTTCAAGTATTCACTGAAATGTCTTCATCTGTTCCTAAGATTTGGGTTAATTCCAGTTTATTAGTGGTTTATTTATTCCATTATCTGTTAGCTCCTGAAGCATTTTTTAGAAGGTACCACATAAGAAAAATGTGGATGAAGATGGAGAAAGCATACAAAACTTTTACACACTGGTTTGAAGGTAGTACTATTTATTTTGTTTATTGGTAAACACCTTAATCTAGTTCACTTGCCAGTAATGGTCTGCAGAAATAGATTGGTGCAAAAGTCATTGTCGTTTTGGACACTACTTTATTTATTTATTTATTTTTCTTCTTTTGAGGCAGTCTTACTCTGTCACCCAGGCTGGAGTGCAGTGGTGCGATCTTGGCTCACTGCAAGCTCTGCCTTCTGGGTTCACGCCATTCTGCTGCCTCAGCCTCCCAAGTAGCTGGGACTACAAGCACCCACCAGCACACCCAGCTAATTTTTTGTATTTTTAGTAGAGCCGGGATTTCACTGTGTTAGCCAGGATGGTCTCGATCTCCTCACCTCGTGATCCCCCCGCCTTGGCCTCCCAAAGTGCTAGGATTACAGGCGTGAGTCACCTCGCCCAGCCAGCCATTACTTTTAATGACAAAAACTGCAGTGACTTTTGCACCAATCTAATAGATTAGAAATAGCCATTTCTGAAAGGTAAACACGTAGATTTCACGGAACAGACACTCCGTGGCATGTGGCATTAGGTAGCATGTGCTTTGCTTACCGGCTTGGCTTACCAAGCAGGTGAGGTGACCTGGTGCAGACATCTGCAGATTAGCTTCATGAGTAGGCAAAACTGAGGCTTAGTGTCTTGAAGCCTCAGTTTCTAGATCCTTACCTGCAAAATGAAAAAGAAGCATAGTATGGGAATCATGGATTTTGTATGAATTATACTGAGAAATCTGAAGTGCTTAGCAAAATGTCTAAGGTACGATTCCAGTATATTTTAATATACTCATAAATCATCTCACAAAAATTGATATGCATGTTCCCATTACAAGTATAGAATGGTGGCTTAGGGAAGCAAATTGAGTTTTTTAAAGTCCAACATGTAGAAGATGACACCTAAAATCCAAACGAGGTCTATGCCCCTGCACAGCCTCTGTTCTCTACACCATACCTCAGTGGTTCTCATGAGTGTTCAAGCATTCCACCCAAGAATGTTTGAAATAGCCTGCAAGTTCCAAAGGTAATCTGGTATGTAGTTTCTTTCATAACCAGAAAGAATATTTGCTTTTGCTTTGACTTTTTTGCTGAAAAAGTTTTCCCTATAGTTTTAATTATAAAAGTTAATATATGTGAGAGAATAATTTAACATCAAAAAATTCTAACATCTCAGTGGTGCAGGCAGTGCTTCTTAAGGTACTCTCTGAATATTTTAATAATATTGGAAGCAAATATACCACACTAGAATGGACTTTTAAGCGTTGGAAATTGCCCCGTATAGCAGCCTGTCAGAGAGAACAGGTACAAATACCTGAATAGTTGGTGGTCTGCACCCAGTGTCAGAGCACTCTGGTCAACTGCAGTCTTGGACGTGAAGTATATACAGATGCCAATCTGTGCCATATCTGCAGCTCTCTGCGTGGCCAAGCTGCGACCACCTTAATCCCTGCAAGTCTGGCATTTCCCAGTGTTTTTTAAGTGATTATTACAGCCCTTGACAAATATAGGATCTGCTGGCCAAGGAACTTCACTTCTTTTTTTTTTGACGGAGTGTCGTTCTGTCACCCAGGCTGGAGTGCAGTGGCCGGATCTCAGCTCACTGCAAGCTCCGCCTCCCGGGTTTAGGCCATTCTCCTGCCTCAGCCTCCCGAGCAGCTGGGACTACAGGCGCCTGCCACCTTGCTCGGCTAGTTTTTTGTATTTTTTAGTAGAGACGGGGTTTCACCGTGTTAGCCAGGATGGTCTTGATCTCCTGACCTCGTGATCCGCCCGTCTCGGCCTCCCAAAGTGCTGGGAAGGAACTTCACTTCTAAAACTCACACCCTCATTTCACACCTTCATTTCTAAAACTCACACTCAAACTCAACCAGCATAACCTTGAAGGTACTAGGTTGTGTTTTGGAATGCCAAAATAAAGACATCAGCTTGGCAGAAACAGAGAGACATATTTGTGGCCAGGGGCGCTAGAATACAGCAAGCTACCTCTGACTTCTGGGTTCCTTGCAGCCAAAAACGGATTTCAAAAGAGCCTTCTCTTACAACTCCACGCTCAAAATTGTCCTTAAAAGTCAAGGCAACAGCACCAAGACTTCAACCTAGTTCCTTTTTAACACCTCAAATGCAATTATTGCCCATTGTGCTCTTTTCAAGCAGGTGATAAACGATCTGGATACTCAACATGTTCACAAACCCCAAACTTATTATCCTGCTACTTTTTGTTTTCCGAATAATATACAGCAGACATAAATTTCATGTTGGAAATTTCACTGAGCAGCATTTCCACATACTTTACTAATTTGTGTTGACTTACAAAAACAGGTTACAGTTGTGATTCTTGGCGACCTTGGTATACCACTGTTTCCTCACCGAGTTAAAATATTTGTAATAACTTAAAAAACTTTTCAGAAGCAATGTTCTAAGATACATGTTAATCTTGGTAATATTTTCCTCTTTTTTCTTTTTTTTTTTTTTGAGACAGAGTCTTGCTCTGTTGCCAACGCTGGAGTGCAGTGACATGATCTCGGCTCACTGCAACCTCCGCCTCCCAGGTTCAAGTGAATTTCCTGCCTCAGCCTCCCAAGGAGCTGGGATTACAGATATGCACACTACATCCGGCTAATTTTAATATTTTTAGTAGAGAAAGGGTTTCACCATGTTGGCCAGGCTGATCTAGACCTCCTGACCTCAAGAGATACATCCACCCCCACCTCCCGAAGTGCTGGGATTACAGGTGTGGGCCACTGTGCCTGTCTGCATTTTACTTCTGATTTTGCTGCAAAAGGTAGTGAAACTTTGAGATTTTTAATCTAAGCAGTTGGCCTACAAATGTAGAGCTACATCCTTCAAATGCCTGAAAAGATGGTGTCTTATTTTTTTTCCCTTTTCATCAGTTCAGCTGTTATAATCTCTGTGTTTACTATTAACATTTCTGTTTTAAAAGCCAGATCTGGAGGATTTTCATGACTAATTTAGATCTGTCACTGGATCCTACATGGAATAGTTGTGCAATCCTCACTGAGCTGCTACTGGCAGCTGTCTTTGGAACAATGTACAAATGGAAACTGCTTAAAACAATAGCCTGAAGCAATTACATGCCAATAACCGCTCAGAGACTACCACACCTGCTTTCCATCCATCCTTATTACCAAGCCTAATTCAAAATCAGAATTGATAGGAAGCAAACTAACCATTACCAGCTGGTACATGCAGATGTCTAAACAAATGTCATTGAGGTGGGAAACCTGGATTTCCTATAATCTGCAAATATATGTGTTGCAAGTTCAGAACTTTCTTTGATCCGTCATGTTGGAGCCAAGATGATCTTATGTCCAACGTGCAAGAGTCTACTATCTTCTGGAGTGAGAGAAGGAACATTTATAAAGCAAATTGATCTGTGCAAATCAAGGCTTTTTCTATTTCAGGAACCTTTTTGTATTTCTGATCCAGTCTCTAGAGATAAACCGTTTTTAGCATCTCATCTTTGATAGGGGTTCGGGAACAGACCAATTAAGTGTGTAAGAACATTGTTAATGACACCCGTGATCTTTCCAGCTGTGAGGAATGGCGCTCATTATCTGCAGAAATAATGGCATATGTGAGTATCAAGGCTGTGTTAAAAATACTCACAAACATATCTATCATTCATGTTTCAATATTTTCTCAACTGAGAACAGCCTTCAGAGAGAGACAGAAGGGCAAGTGATCAAATAGTCCCCCTTTGCAGCTCACAATTGGGTTTTCGCCAGGGCAAAGCCGTTGTGCATTTCTTGAAGTCAGGGGCTCTGCTCAGCTGAAGGTGTGCTGAATAACGTTACAGCCTCTGTTCCCGGGAGACATGGAAGGTGAGAACCAGGGAGAGGAAAGGGCAGAGGATCCAATGAAAGCGCATGGGTCAATCACAAATCTTTCCTTTCTTTACAAATTGGAAATCGTTTAAACAATACTTTTAATAGGTTAGACACTTTTTTATGAGAGGAGTCATTTTGTTCTTATTCCATAGGTTTTCAGAAATGAAGGATCACTGATGTTAGAAACTGTGTGTGCATTGTGTGGGGGCACCTGCAACTGCATAGTTTTTATTCAATGTAGAACAAGACACAAAATCTTGCTCCAAAAGTCTTTAAACCATCAGAATGATGATACCAGATCATGGTGATTATATAGGTAGCCTATTAAAATTAGTTAATTCTTTAAATGTATATTTTACAGGAAAAGTGAAAATACAAAACAACAGTATTTAGAAGTGAAGAAAGTTATTGACCAAAATGCTCATAAGGGGAAAAAAGCCAGAAATGTTAAAAATGCAAGGACTAAGAGAAGCTGAAAATATTGCTTTTCTTCCTGATGGTTTATGTTTGAGAAACTGCCTCTTCTGGGAAGCCTTCCCTGGTTGCCTCATTTAAGAGCAAACTTCTCCCTCCTCACCATCACTATTTCTCTTGCTCTGTTTAATTTCCTCCCTCATCCTCATCACTTTCTGAAGCCAGATAGTGCTGCTTTTTTTTACAGCTGGTCGGTAATGAGTCTTTCCCACTAGAAGATAAACAACGTGATCCAAAAAGATCCCCTTTCTAGCACTACATCCCTGGAGGCTAAAGGAAAACCTGAAAACAGTCATTCAGCAAAATTAGGAATAAAAACCAGTACAACCCCAAAATGCTTCTAAAAACTCATTGCTATCAACCAGTGGATCTTGTTTTGTACATATTAACAAACAAAAGAAAGAACAGAATCTTTTCTCCTGCTAAAATACATTTTTCACTTTTTAAATGCTGTAAACCTCATGCCAATTAGTTTTAGTGCATGTCGTTGATCAGGGGTTAAATGGAAACTGTGGCTTCTCCAGGGCTTTCTGCTATTTTTTGGAGAAAAGCAATTTCAACATTCTGATGAGGGCTTTGCCATGTGAATTTGTGAATCTTTTAGCAACATTGATTACTGCTTTTTGCTTAAATCTGGACATGCAATTATTATCATTTAAACCATTTCAACAGAGAGAATTATCACATTGTCAAATCCATTATTTTTATAAACTATGAGTAACTGGCAATTAGTATACCATAACAAAAATTATTGATACATAATTTTTCAAAAATCTCAAATATTGGTACATTTTACCATCACTAAACAGAAAATTGTTTAGTTCCATACATTTCACAGTAATACCGTTTGACTAAATCATTTAGAACTCTTTAAAACTGAGATCAGTAAGGACATCAGTAACAAATGGTGAAACGTAGTACGAATATTAAGTTGATTTTGATGTTATTACTTGATAGGGTTTGGCTGTGTCCCCACCCAAATCTCATCTTGAATTGCAGCTCCCACAATTCCCACATGTCATGGGAGGGACCTGGTGGGAGGTAATTGAATCATGGGGGTGGGTCTTTCCCGTGCTGTTCTCGTGATAGTGAGTGAGTCTCATGAGATCTTATGGTTTTACACAGGGAAATTCCCCTGCACAAGCTCTCTCTTGCCTGCTGCCATGTAAGACGTCCCTGGCTCTTCCACCATGATTGTGAGGCCTCCCCAGCCCAGTGGAACTGTGAGTCCATTAAACCTCTTTCCTTTATAAATTACCCAGTCTCTGGTATTTCTTTAGGAGCAGTGTGAGAACAGACTAATACCAATGAAATCCCTTAAAGTGATTCACCTACTTTTCATAGTAACAAAAATGATGGTGATGATGATGATGACAGTGATGATGACAATGAAATAATTAACACCACATGTGTCGGGGTCTCTTCCAAGCACTACCTGTTGTTGTGTATTTTTTGACACAAAGTTGGCTGTATGTATGTGTTTAAGTGTGCTTGGGGGTGCAATTGTTTGGTGATTATTGGTGAAGATCAAATCTGTGAGTCATTTGTTCTAGGGTACCTGGCTTAATAAGCTCTTCCAAGGAACAGTGTTATAGAATATTCTTTAATATTTTCCCCTACAGTGTTCATGGTGTTCACTAATGACCCTGAAATTGACTTTGAACATTGTATTTAGCGAGGTCTCCCATTCTTGCTTAAATGGAGACCCACGATATTTTCTGAATACCCCATCTTGTCCCCAGCTGATTAGAAGCACCACCTTATTAAGTCTCATTTCCATTTCCATACCAAGGTTGTATCACTAGTCTCCTCTGCAAATATGACTGAAAAATAGAAATAAGCAGAAAGATGGGGGTGGTGAGGATAAAAGGGAGGAAGATGAGAAAGAGAGGGGAAAAAGGGAATGGAAAAGAGGAGGTGAAGGATGTAAATTTAATGGGAGTTTATTCTCAGCCAGAATGTTTTCCAAGAGAAACACAATTTCAAATAGTTAGGGGTCGTCCTCCATTCTAATTGAGATCAGCAATTGAATAAGGTTATTTTTCCCCGATTAGATATATGACATATGGCTGTAATAGGGAAGATCTTAGATTTACAGTCAGAATAGCCTAGTTCAAAATTTGGCCTTGCTCATTTGCAGAGCTTTAGTGAGAATCAGGTAATGTACAGCATGAAGCCATTTCTATATGTGCGTTAGCAGAAATTGTATATTTCAGTTTTAAATATATATATACACATATATGAATATATATACACGTATATATATATGAATATATATACACACGTATACATATATGAATATATATACACACACACACATATATATATAGTTGAAAAGTACTAATGGGTCAAGCATATCTATTTTAAAATCTGTATGACTAGGCCCTCATGACTCTTGTTAAGGCACTAAGACTGTTCCATTGGGGAATATAATGGTAATTTGAAAAAAAGTAAACCAAACTCTGCACAAAAGAGAGATGATGCTACATTAGACTCCCTTCCTGGCACAGTTGAGCAGGTACTTAAAAGCTTCAGGATTTGTGAGGGATTAACCACTAAGAGCTATCATCACTCGGTAATGAACAATAAATATTAAAAACAGAAATCTTAATCCAAAATATGTGTTCAAGTGTACATTTAAACTCATTCTACAATATAAAATAATCCTATCCTATAACTGACATATATTATTCTGTCTAAATTATTTATATTTTACTCACAAACCATCCATATTCATAAATATCATGTTTGGATTGATTTATTTTCGTCTTTATACAGCCTGTTCCTCAAGCTCCCAGGCTTTTAATTAATCTGGATTTGGGGTATACATTCTTTGTGCTTTGATTAATACCAAACAGGCTTTATTTAATTAAAGAGACAGACTGGTGAAAGACATTTTAATCAAAAATTTCATATGCATACAGTACATCTGTATTTAATACTTGGAAAGGGGAAAAAACCTGATTTATTGTATTTATTTTTTAAATGTTTGAATAAAGCAATAGTTCTATTTCCTGTGATGAAGCCCTTTACGTTCCTCCTTCATCTTCAAGCTGTCACCGCGCGGAACGTAAAGAACAGGCCAAGAGCAGTGCAGGCATCGACGACTGTCTCCATTCAGAGTCTCCACGCATCCCAAATAAACAAAACACATCAAAACACGGGAGTACTTCCTTAAGTTTTCTTAGTTCCGGTCGCCTTGTTTAGGCCTCTTGAGGGTGTTATTTTTCACAAAATGTCAGTGAGGAAGTGAAACTCAATCCTAAAATTTAAGGGGCTCATCAAGGTTTTGAATGTGTGATTTTACGCTGTTGAAAATGGGCAGCTTGTTTCATTCATAGACATCTTGATGAAAAGGTTTCCTGTAATTGCACTGAAATCCAATAGTTGTTTTAGAGCATGATTTAAACAATATTTTCTTCATCAAGATACCATGTAAAGCCACAGGGTTCATCGGATACAGGTCTGGAGGGTTGGTTGGCTGAGCATAGTACTGGGACCAGCAGCTTAGAACTTGTAGGAAACGCAGATTCTTGAGCTCTATTCCAGACGTGCACACTCAGAAACTCCAGGGAGGAGACCCAGCAGTCTGTTAACAAACCTTCCGGATGATTCTAACGCTACCAGCACAGAGGCTTAACACACAGAAAAGGCCCTAACAGGTGTTTTCTTGAAATGCTTCTCCAACCACAACCGATGGGTGGAAACAAGGCGCGTGTTCAAGAAATAGAAGATGAGAACCACTGATTTCACCGATTTTACACGGACTGAGCTGTTTCTGAGGCCAGGAGAGCAGACTGGGGGCTGCAGGGGTGAAAGCATCACCCAGGTGGAGTGCGTCCTCAGCCCCTTTTTCCCGGGCAGACGCCGCGGGCCTCCGTTGGGTTTCATTTTGAAGGACAGGTGCAGCACCTAAAGCTCACCCCGTCTGTTCATCTCAGCATTCAGGAGACTCTAGTAATTCTGGACCGTGTCCTCGGAAGAACAAACTGTGCTACACGCACACACGTGGCCCGCGGGGCTGGGCATGGCACAGACGGAGAGGCAAACTGTTCCAAGGCACCCCTGGATCTCACGGCAACATCGAAGTCTGCTGCTCTGGGATGTGATGGCGGGAGCGGCAGGGTCATGGGATCAGAGAGGGGTTGTAAGTCGTCAGGAGGGTCTTCCTGCCCACAGCTTGGAAAGTTAATATTCATACACTTAAAAGCAGTGAGTTCAGTCACAGCAGCAGAATGTGTTCAAAGCAGTTTAGTGGAAGAAAGGTAGTGGCATTTTTTTTTTCATTAGGCCCCATTAGAGGATACTTAGATTTGGGAATCCTGGCATTTCCCAACGTGGCTGCATTACTCAGTGTTTCTCCAATGCAACGGAAGGAATTGCATAACAGAGAAATGCCCTAGCTTCTTTTAAAGAGACTTTGAATTACATCGAAAGAGAGTAGCTATAGTAGCTGCAGAGAAACTGAGAACTCAACATAAAATTTAAAGGAATTAGAATTCCAATTTACAGATTTAAGGAACGCTGAGAACTCTAAAAGCATATTATGTTGTAAACTAGAACTGGAAACCATAAGGTATCAAAGCAGTGCGACGGCACTTGGTAACCTTAGATCTGAGGTTGAAATTACAACGCTGATGTTAAAACATATATTGCCAGTAATTTGCATAGGAATATAGTTTAGAGTTTTAAAGGATGAGATTCTTGTCATAAGGTAGGCTCAGTTTTAAAAAAAATACTGTTTCAGGTAAATATACTCAAGTAAGTTGGTTGTATCAGTCTCTGTCTTGTTTCTCAGCACACTGGGCTGAGTATGAGACTGACCTTCACAAAGTGTGGGCCCAGGAAGAAGACACGGCAGATATACCGCCCTTGCTGAATACGAGGGACGCGTTACCCACAGCAAGCCTTTCAGAGCGTTGTGTTTTAATGGGAAAGTTTCTTGCCAGGAGTGGTGGCTCACATCTGTAATCCCAACACTTTGGGAGGCCGAGATGGGAGGATCATTTGATCCCTGGAGGTCAAGGCAGCAGTGAGCCGTGATGGCACCACTGCACTCCAGCCCTGGGTGACAGAGCAAGACCCTGTCTCAAATAAAATTGAAAAAACAAAAAAAAAACTTTCTGAAAGGCACACTCATGAAGTGAAGAGAGTAAAGGCATGGTCTGGGAAAAAGAAATGACTCTCGGACAGCTACTATCCAAGCTGCTTCTCCTGCAAGTCTTTTCTGTTCACTTCATGGGGTGTGTGTGTTTATATTTTGATTAGCACATCTTCTTTTATTTAATTTTGCATGATATTTGAATACTTACCCCTCTGGTAAAATTCATTCATCCATCCAAAAGATGCAATTATTTCCAAAATCAAAATTATGAGGAATGTCATCATTTAAAGGGAAACAGGCCTCAGACTATATCTGTCCACTGTTCAAATATTTATCAAGCACTGGAAAGGAGGAAACAGTTATGTGCAATTCTAACAATGAAGCGTTTTGTGTAAAATGTATCTTTCTTTGTGAACTCTATGTATTCAAAGAATGTAGGTGTTTAATCCAGAGTAACATCAATATGATATCAAAAGAAAAGGGAATACATTTTTGCCATTTATGCAGATTTTACATGTGAAATAACAGGACCCAAAACATTAATGAAATAACAGGACCCAAATATGTGAAATAACAGGACACAAAACGTTAATGAAATCTTCTCTTCTGTGCAAAAGTTGAAAGAAAACACATCCGTGTATTTTAAATTCCCACAGACATTACATGCTCTATGTGTGTCCTCATTTGTCACCCCCCAAAATGACCTCAGACCCCCACAGGCCTGGCCGGGGACCCTGACTTTCCAGGCTCTCATTCTGACCTTAAGAGGCTGCGTCCCTCCACACGAAGGAAGGCGGTTTCTGGGAGCTGGAGCCTGGAACTTTCCTGTCCAAATGGCAGGCAGCGTGTTTTTAACGTCATGTGGATTGATTCTGCCTGACCTTGGGGCGTTATTCATCGTTCTCACCATCATTTCTGTAGGATCTGGGCCGGCGCGGCGAACCCGGGCTCAGCAGCACCCACCCCAACAAGCCCGGGTCTGCAGAACCTGCAGCCAGAGTCAAAAGCCATAGAGAAATGACTGGCCCTGCGCCGCGGGGCGGATCCGTGGGCTCGCGGGGAGCCCCGGGGGAGGGTCTGTGCAGTTTTCACTGTGAAAACGGTGCTGGTACACACATAATCCTGAAAGGAATGGGGAGGAGAGGAGATTGCATAGCTACAGGCAAGAGATGTGCTGTTTCAGAGATCTCCCAGCAGACGCCCGGGCGTGCATGGCTCCGGCCCAAACAAAGAGGCTTAACTTTCTGTTTAACCGAAAGGATTGAGTCTGCAGTTAGCTCAAGCAGGGACCAGGGATGGAACAGCCCAGAAATTGTTGTCCAAACAGCTTACAGGCACAGCCGGCCACACGTGGCTTCCTCCACAAAACCGATTCGGGGAGAGCAGGCTACAGGAGAGGGCAGCAGGAGCTCCCAGCTCGTGTGGACTTTTCTCTCTCACAACCCGCACAGATCCGTGTCCAGCACCTCGGAGGCCTGGGATGTCTCATTCCCATCACGGTGTGCGCTGAACTCAAGGTGTCCAGGGGAAACAGCTTCTAAAATCTTCCCAGCTGTATTCACATGTCTCCCATAAATACCCTCAGCCTTCGCCTTCCATTCTTTTTATGTGTTGTAAAAATAGTCGATTTTTCTGGATTTTTAAAAAATTTTAAATTTTATTTTACTTTTTATTTATTTATAATGGATATATAATAATCGTACATATTTATGGGTTACAAGTTGATGCACTGACAGATGTGTAAGTTGTGTAATGATCAACTCAGCCTATCTTCTTAAACCTTTATCATTTCTTTGTGATGTCAACATTCAAAAACTTATCTTCCAGTTATTTTGAAATATAAAATATGCTATTGTTAACCAGTCACCCTGCCATGCCCTAGAACACCAGGACTTGTTCCTCCTCCTTCAGTCTAATGGGAACTTTGTCCCCTTCGACCAATTTCTCTGTATTCTCTCCTTTCTTCAGTCCTCCTCATCCTCTGAAACCATTATTCTACTTTCCACTTGTATGAGATCAACTTTTTAGACTCCACATACCTGCAAAAGCATGCAGTATCGGTCTTTCTGTTCCTGGTTTATTTCACTTAAGGTTCTCTAGTTTCACCCCAGAAACTATGGCTGCAAACAACAGGATTTCATTCTTTTTATAGCCGAATAATCATATTCCATGGTGTATATGTACCACGTGTTCTTTATCCCTGTATCCACTGAGAGACACTGAAATGGATTCCACACTTTGGCTATTGTGAATAGTAATGCAAAAAACAAGGGGGTGCAAAGGCTCTTTGACACACGGATTATTTTTTTCCTCTGGGTATATACACAGTAGTTGGATTGCTGGATCGAATGATACTTCTATTTTTTTATTTTTGGGAACCTCCATACTGTTTTCCTCACGGGTGTAATAACTCACATTCCCACCAGCAGTGTGTAAGGGTTTCCTTTTACCCACATCCTTGCCAACACTTGTTGTCTTTTGATTTCTATTTTTTGAAATGGAGTCTCGCTCTGTCACCAAGGATGGAGTGCAGTGCCACAGTCTTGGCTCATTGCAACCTCCGTCTCCTGGGTTCAAGTGATTCTCCTGCCTCAGCCACCCGAGTAGCTGGGATTACAGGCACCTGCCACCACACCTGGCTATTTTTTAAATATTTCTGATACAGACGGGCTTTCATCATGTTAGCCAGGATGGTCTCAAACTCCTGACCTTAAGTGATCTACCCACTTCGGCCTCCCAAAGTGCTGGGATTACAGGTGTGAGCCACCGCGCCTGACCTGATTTCTTGATGGTAGCTCTTTTGACTAGAGTGAGATGACACCTCATGGTGGTTTTTGTTTGCACTCCCTGTTTGCATTTCCCTGAACGTTAATGACATTGAGCATTTTCCATATATCTGATGGCTGTCTGTATGTTTTGTCTTCTTTTTGAGAAATATCGGTGCAGGTCTTTTGTCTATTTTTAATCAGGTTATTTTGCTGCTGTTGAGTAGTTTGTTTTTATATTTTAGATATTAACCCCTTTTTCAGATGTAGAGTTTGCATACCTTTGCTGTAGGTTCTCTCTTTGCTCTGTTTATTGTTTCCACAAAAAGTTATTAGAATCAATAAACCAATTCAGTAAAGTTGTGGAATACAAATCAGCATACAAAAATCAGTGACATTTCTATATGTCAATAGAAAATCATCTGAAAAAGAAATCAAGAAAACAATTTCTTTTATGATAGCTAGAGAAGACAACGAGGCAACATAGGGAGATCCTGTCTTTACAGAAAACAAAACAAAACAAAAAAACCCACCAGAGAGAGAGAATCAGAACTCAGAACCTTTTGCAACAAGTTTTCATGTAAAAGCAGAGAAATGAGGCTACAGCTAAAGAAACACATGGGATCTGTAGAGGCATTTGCTCCCTAGGGGGTGTGTGCCTGTGTGTTCCTATGTGTGTAAGCTGGAAGAACTGCAGGCTGTGTTCTGATGGGGATTGTCCAGTAGAGAGAGAAAAGTGATGAGAAGAGGCACATGTCCTTGCATTAGCAGTATTTGAGATGACCTAGAGCATGAACGGGGGGATTGGCCTTAGACAAGAACACATGTGTTCAGTTTCAGCACAGATGGAAATCTCAGTGCACAGATGCAGTTGGTGCCTGGGGAAGTTCATGAAATTATCTTCTACTGTTTCTATTTTCTAAAGGAAAATTTTGGAGATTATTAGCCAAAATTGAGGAAGAAGGACAACATGTTGGAAGTTCGAAAATGATGGAAAAAGCCTGACACTGGACTCCACCTGCAGCTGGCAGTCATGTATAGAGGGAACCCTCTACATTGTGTGGATTTTCTTCCAGCCATGAGCAAATACAAGCACAGAGGAGGTGGAGAGTCAGATTTCAATTGGGGTAGGGTCAGGTGCTCCAAAAAGTGCAGAACTGAGATGCAAATAGATTAAAGTGCAAATGACTGAACCTGACGGCGAGTGGTGGAATCTCAGCCGGGTGAGGGGCGTGAGGCATGGTGCAGCCGAGGAAGTCTGAGCCAGCCAGAGATGCCGAGCAGCTGTGAAATCCTGAAATGTGCACAAGGGGACACAGGCAGCTACTGACCTCTATCCCTTCACTTCACCAGTAGACGCTCATGGATGACCTTCCGAGAGTGCTCATGTGAGAGCAGAGGAAAGGAAGAAACAAAAAGGCAGATGGCAGCTTAGGAGCATGGACGCCTGGAATCAAATGCATCTGTTCCTACTTAGACGTGTACATGAGAGGCATGCCTTTAAAAAATAAACAGCTCTGCATGTGAAAATGATAGACAGCATCTCTCGGTGGACCCCGCTACCAATGCCACATTTCCAGTGCGCTGGCAGAAAAACATAAATGTCACCAAAAAGCATAGGGCCAATTTGTGGTCTAATTTGTGAAGATGGAATGCACATATTTGGTGAAATATCAGTGAAACCTGCAAAAGCTCTGTCCACAGCACAAGCGGCCAGGGAGGCAGGGCAGCTCCATTCTCTAGCCCGGTGCTCAGAACCTCTGGCATGAACACAAACTGGCGAACAACTGAAATGACAAGACGTAAATCTCAGTGGCTGGCTCTGGCCTCCTTCCCTCCAGGTGAACTGGGAGCCTGACATCACCCAGGGCAGAGTGCAGAGAGAGTGCAGCAGGAGGGCCCGGGAGGAATCCGTGGCTACATCTTCCTGTTTCTGGGATCCAGCCATGTCCTTGCCTCTGCTTCCACTGGAAGACCAAGCCTCTCCATGATGAAGGCTGTTTTTGCTGCAAGCAAATGAAATAGTTCTCCTGTCACTTTTGCAATCACAGGAACCCTAACAATATAGCCCATTAGTCAAGCAAACAGAAAAATAAATGTCCAAATACTCAGCCAAGGATGATCGTTTGAGAAATCTACGCTGTCTTAAGTCAGAACAGAGAGCTGGCTCCTTAAAATGAGGAAGCACTTTTTAAAAATTCACACCTAAGCATTACATTTCTAGGATGTTTTATCTTAAAATACCCAGGTACATAATCATTTGCCAACTTAAAAATTAATTTTTTAAACACATTGTCTGTTACTTTCTTCCTGGTATAGCAAAATGTTCCAATAAGACCTAAAGAAATTCAACTCTCTTGGATTGGCAAGGAGACATCTACAGTGGGTCTGTGCATTGGTTGGGCCACATTAAAGAGCTGAGGGAACTCGGGGGACTCCCTGGCTGTGTCTATGTTGGCGTTGCTAAAAGAAGTGCATGATTTCACAGACAGGAGAAGCACAGGCCATTCTGGGGAACTTCAGACTCCCAGATATGGTCCCTGCATCCTGCTCAGTTGCATAGGGCAGATGGCCTCAGGTTTAATCACGAAGCATTGCATTTGCAGGGGAGCCCAGAGGAGAGTTCAGTGAGATTCTCCAAGCCTTCTGGTCAGGAAGCCTAGCCAGGCTGGGTAACCAGTTAGCCAGGTGCAAATATGAACGAAACATCCCAGAACAGTGAAACAACCCAGGTTGCTTCCAGGGAAGTTTTGAACTATCAACATCACCTTGTAATTCCATAGCTAGCCCCTCTCATGCTTACCTTGGCCAGGGCGTGGAAGCAGAATGCTGGCTGTGCCTGGAGATAGTGCAGGTTTACCTGGCCCAGCTCTGAGACGTGGCCGGATCATCTACAATCTGCACCTTCCTCCTGGCCCCGCTCTGAGAGGTGGCCCGATCATCTACAATCTGCACCTTCCTCCTGGCCCAGCTCTGAGAGGTGGCCTAGCCACCTACAGTTTGTGACTTCCTCCTGGCCCAGCTCTGAGAGGTGGCCTAGTCACTACAAGCTATGACTTCCTCCTTCCCTCCAAGTGAACGCCAGTGAGGAAATGTTGACCTTGACCAAACCTCCTTGCAAAATTCTGATTGGGGAAGCGGGTAGTTTACCAGCTGAGAGATAAGGGAGCAATCTCTCAAAAATTGATACGTTTAACAGATATATGTTTCAGACCATTCCTCTGTTGTTATAAATACATACCTGAGACTGGATAGTGTATAAAGAAAAAAGGTTTAATTGGCTGTGGGTTCTGCAGGCTGTACAAGCATGGTACTGGCACCTGCTCGGCTACAGTCATGGTGGGAGGAGATGCAGGGGCAGGCACATCACATGAGGAGAGTGGGAGCATGAGAAAGACTCGGGGAGGTGCCACATTCTGTTAAACAACCAGATCTCCTGTGAACGTGTGAGAACTCATCACCAAGGGCATGGCCCAAGCCATTCATGAGGGATCCACCCCATGATCCAAACACCTCCACCAGGCCCCACCTCCAACACTGGGGATCACACTGCAACATGAGATTTGGGGGACACGTACATGCAAACCGTATCGATATACTTGCACCTATCTTCATTGCTCATTGCTCATTGCAAATAAATATTGAACATCCGGATTTACGGGATTCAGCTGGCTGGAGATCAGAGCTTAGAGACTCCCAGAGACACTATCTGAGTGACTAACCAAGTAAAAAGCTGTGACCGCCCCCGCCTCCAGAACCAAACACCTCTTTTTTCTAAATTCTAACTCACATATGCCAGATTCTCCCGAACCAAGCACATCCAGTGTAGTGAAAGTACGCTCGGGAGGCATCACTGGAAAGTCCAAGGCCCTTCCAGAAAGGGGGGCTCTCTTTGTGCCGATGTTTTGCTCCTGTCCTCCAGCTCATCAGTAAACTTGGTGCAGGCAGAGATCTGTGTGTAAGGAAAGTGCTGGACATCCCAGGCTTCCACAGTCCTTCACCTGTCTCATCAAACTATGATTTTTTACAATGCTTATATTTAAAATACTTTAACAGATTGAAGATTAAAGACGCTATACCTCTCCCAACTCTTTAGGTGCCATATATTAGGTGTATTACCTTCCTGCAGATGATATTATTTGTAAGGCTATGTTTATAGGGAATGTAAACTTGTTACCTGTAGACATTATAAAAAGTCAGTGGGGTGTTTACTAGATGCATGCCCAAGTATGTGTACAGAAGATGCATATTTTTTCACACCCTTTGCTGATATAGCATGCCTTAGTTGCCTTTCCTAGAATAAACGTTATGTTCTATAAGTAGCATGTAGGTGGGTCAGAGGTGACTCGTCTCAGTGTCTGTGGAAGTTGTAGAGGTGGAAGGTGAAAATGCTAGTTAATGTTCTTTGTGAAAGCAACTGACTTGAAAATGTTCTTTTTCTCCTTTTATCTTTAGCTTAAGCTTCCTTCTCTAGACAATTTTCTTTTATATCACCGTTTTTAGTAACTACGGCTATTGGAAAGGCATAAAACACCATGCATCCACTTTAACACTATTTAAATGATATTTTTACCTTTACATCAGAGAGCTACTCTGCACAAATGAAGGCATAAATTCAAGGGGCCCCTTTGTGCTTATTGACACTGACAGTATGTCACTTGCAGGTTACCCTTTTGAGTTTGGCTTACAAAATTGAGGAAGATGAAAATCCCCAAATCAAGGTAGTTAGCAGTCTATTGGGACAGAGAAAAATAAGCAGTTTTCTACAATTAAGAGAGACAAGCATTTGAAGACAAAGAAATTCAACAAAAGCTAAGGTAGGACAAAGCAGGATTCTCAAACCACCTGTGCAGAGGGAGAGAAAGCATCTCAGAGGGGCAGGAAGCTGAGCGGTGTGAGCCACGATGTTGAAAGTTCAGCCAGTGGAAAACGGTGAAGGTGCATCCCGAAACATGGAACCCTATCCATGAGCCAGCCGTCCTTGTCTTCAACAAGGCAACTTCCAAATAAGAAAAGAGTTATCTCCCAGGTGAACGATGCACGTTCCGTCAAGGATGGGGGCTTCAGAACAGTTCCCATGACCGTCACCCTCAGGAAACATCAGGGGGAGAAATAGGATGGTAAAAATTCAGGTGTGCAGTGACTTAAACTAGGGACAAGAGGAGCACAGAGAAAGGTCTCAGGAGTGCATGCATGGGCACCTGCCTGAGTACGTGTTGCTGGAATGTATTTCTGGTGGATTTTAAATAAAAAATAGTAGAATTATCAACATCAAATCAATATTTATGGGTGTGGCTGTTTGAGAGGAAATTATTTATTCTAGGAAAAAATACACATAGAATTTTATCTTTGAGGAAACAAAAGAGCAGCAGACACTTTGAGGTGTTGGTTTTTGAGATGATTTTGTTTTTCTAAAGGGTTTGACTGCACAAGAGACTAATCTATTTACGAAGGGTGCTAACTCAGGCAGTCGACAATTCTGCTGAGACTTAGTGAAATAGCAAAACATGGTACTGCCCAGGGCGTGGAGGATGCTTAGGGATTAACGGAGCTTCTCGAGTAAGGATCTGGTTCTGATTATGATAGGAACAGGGTCAGGGTGGGGGGATATGGATTGGCCTGTTACCAGATATGGCTGCACAAATTATATGGAAGCTTCTAAGCACAAGGTTTAGAACAGAAACATTATACGGCAAATCACTGGGGAAATTTCTCTGGGTTTAAAGTTTAGTAAGATGCTGAAGAAGAAAAAGAGAAAGATGGATCTGAAATCATACAGTCACACCATTATTTGTAGGTTTTAAAAGTAAAAGATCTGAATAGGAACTAATAACAATGATTATTACTATTATTGCATCTACAGCCATAGTTATTGACTATTAGATTCAGTTTTGGTTTCCCAACGTTTTCTCCAATATTATATAGTTTCCATTCTCCTTCATTCAATTTAATACCAAATACTTTTTAGAAACTCTCTTCTATCAAGTCATTTCAACACTTTCAATGTATTTTCAAAAATACATATTTCTTTTACTTTATTTTATCAGTTTGCATTATATTCAAAGTACATAACTACAGACAAATTTCTGCAAATTACCTTCCTTACATGAGAGAGAACCCAAGCTCAAAAAATGCTTTCTCTCTTTATTTTTATTTTATTTTTAAATTTATTTTAAGACAGGGTGATATGGTGTGGCTCTATGTCCCCACCCAAATCTCATATTGAAATGTAATCCCTATGAATTATGGGAGGGGCCTGGTGGGAGGTGATGGAATCCTGGGTGCCGACTTCTGCTTGCTGTTCTCTTGGTCGAGTTCTCACGAGATCTGGTTGTTTGAAAGTATGTAGCACCTTCCCCTTAGCTCTCTCTCCTGCTTTGACATGTGAAGATGTGCTTGCTTTCCCTTTTCTTTCCACCATGATTATAAGTTTCCTGAGACCTCCCAGCCATGCCTCCTGTACAGTTTGTGGAACTGTGAGTCAATTAACCTCTTTTCTTCAGGAATTACCCAGTTTCAGGTAGTTCTTTATAGCAATTTGAGAATGGACTAATGCAAAGGGTCTTGCTCTGTCTCTCAGGCTGGAGTGCAGTGGTGCTCACTACAACCTTCACCTTGCAGGCTCAAGCAATCCTCGCACCTCAACCTCCAGAGTAGTGGGGACCACAGGTGTGCACCACCACACCCAGTTGATTTTTGTATTTTAGTAGAGACAGGGTTTCACCTTGTTGCCCAGGCTGATCTTGAAATCTTGAGCTCAAGGGATCAGCCCACATCAGCCTCCCAAAGTGCTGGGAGTATAAGCATGAGCCACCACACAGGCCTCTTGTTGTTCATTAGATTGGTGCAAAAGTAATTGCACAAAAAACTGCAATTTCTTTTGCACCAACCCAATAATTTTAATTCTCCCCAGGTTCATTCTTATGCCAAAGGAGAAAGTTACCGTTCAGTTTTATGTAACATATGTAGTTATGTAACATATGTAACATCTGAAACTTACAGTATTTCCTCACACAAAGTGAATAATAGCTTGCCTATAAAAGACTGCCAAGCCGTATTTGCTAAACTGAATTTCTAACAAAGGATACTTATACCACAGGTGTAAGACACATTATTGCTGGTGTTTAGCTAAGGGAAGTCCCTTGTGTCTGTGGGCATACACTTTCATGGACTTGTGCCCTAACATACCTCCACAAGCAGCCAACAGAGGTATGGGTTTGGGCAGAGTGATCATTGAACTCACTGTCCAAAGTGTGCACTGTGGAGCATAAAAGATCAATAAACAAAATTATATTTTAAAAATTTAACAATACATTTTTCTGTTTATACTGATGGATATGTGGAAATCTATTTTTACAAATGAAATTCTTTCTAAAATATATTCTTGTACAATGAATGTATATGAAACTTCTTTTTTAATTAAATAAATACTAAAATGAGAAACGAAAACATATTTTTTTCTGCTAAGTATCCACATGCTTGAATTACATTCTTGGTTACATCTGTCTCTAATAGTGTTATGATAACAGTCTGAAGAATTTATTTTTATAATAGAGCCTTGTTATTTTTATGTTTTCATAAAATTGCCTGTAGTCATCTTTTAAATGTCATATGAAGTTGTTTATACCATCAGTTTAGCCCACTTTGTAGAAAATAATTTTAACTGAGAAAATATTCTCAAAATGCTAAGAGGGCAAGCTCAGAGAATGTCTGCTAAAAAGAAATACTCTCAATCCTAAATTATTTTTATTGAAAACATTTAAAGTATCAACAAAACTTTTTGAAAAGTATCTGCTTTTGCATTTTGTTATATTACCTTCCATTAATAAACTATTTTAACAAGGGAAAACTACTCAAATAATGTATTCCATTTGTGATTCTATTGAATGGCTCACATGACTTAGCCATTGAGAACTAACAGGACTTCCCAATATTATTCCATTCCAGGAAAGAATATACAACTAAAATATATACATTTGTTTAATTAAAATAAGTAGTTCCGACTAAATATTTTTCCCATGACTGAGGGATCGCAAAATTGAATTTTAAACTTAAATATTATACACATTTGGGCTTTCATTATTTGAGTCCATATTTTGCTTTTATCTGTATAAACTACAATATTTTCCTTTTTACAAGCTTTGACTTTAGTATTGCAATTGGTTAAAAGCTTCCAACAGAAGTATTTTGGAGTTAATTCATTGAATACTTCGATTAAAGAATTTTCATTATTTTGACCAAAAGGCAACAAAAATTGGAATGCTTGTTTTTAAGTAAGAATTAATAATAATTATGATAATAAGACAAACAATGCCACGTAGGAAACTTAGAAAGCGATAGCATTTCCTCACACATATTTCACACACTGCCTTCCACCTGTAGGTCACACATACCCTCTTAGTCCATTTTGTGTTGCTATAAATAATTATCTGAGGTTTAGTAATTTGTATTTTTTAAAAAGAAGTTTATTTGGCTTACAGCTCTGCAGGCTGTACATGGAGCATGGCACCAGCCTCTGCTAGGCTTCTGGTGAGGACTTCAGTGCTAAGTCGAGACACAGCAGAAACGTTTGGAGGGAAGTGGGCATATGCGAAGAGTGACCAAACAGCAGAGTACCTTCTCTTTACGACAACCCATTCTCGTGAGAACTAACGCATTCCCCTCAGGACTGCTCCAACTTCAGGAGAGCGAAAACCTCCTCCCAGGAGAACAGCTCCAAGCCATTCATGAGGAATTTGTCCCTATGATCCAGATATGTCCTACTAGACACCCCTCTAACACTGCCCACAGTGGGAACACATCACCACTTGATAGCTGATGAAAACAAATAAGCAATAGCAACACCTAACTTATAATTTATTTCTTTTTCTTTTTTTTTTTTTTTTTTTTGAGATGGAGTCTCGCTCTGTTGCCCAGGCTGGAGTGCAGTGGTGTGATCTTGGCTCACTGCAAGCTCCGCCTCCCGGGTTCACATCATTCTCCTGCCTCAGCCTCCCAGGTAGCTGGGACTACAGGCGCCCGCCACCACACCCTGCTAATTTTTTGTATTTTTAGTAGAGACGGGGTTTCACTGTGTCAGCCAGGATGGTCTCGATCTTCTGACCTCGTGATCCACCCACCTCGGCCTCCCAAAGTGCTGGGATGACAGGCGTGAGCCACCGCGCCCGGCCATAACTTATAATTTCTCAGGCCCAGATGATGCTGTCCACTCCTGCATTGACCTGAAACATCTGTGCATCTTGTATGGCTCAAGCGTCCAGCATAGGCATGGTCAAGGGGCACTTTCCCAGGCCACGGTGGCTAGGCTGCTTACGTGGGAGCTGCTGTGTTCTATCAGCAAACACCCTGCTCACTCTGCTCGAAGGGTGGCGCTGTTTCTGCTGTACCAGCAAATGACGTAGACAAGAGAATATGGCCATGGATGCCTGCACTGGGTCGATCATGTGCCAAGCGATGTCTCCACTGGGTCGAGCTGCTGTTGCGGAATTCCACAGACTGCGTGGCAGAAACAACAAACACTGATTCCTCACCATTCCGGAGTCTGCGAAGTCCAAAATCAAAGTGCCAGCAGATTGAGTTCTTAGTGAGGGCCTTCTTTCTGGTTCACAGAAGATGCTTTCTCGCTGTCTCTTTGTATGGTAGAGAGAGAGCTCTTCTTTTTACAAGAAAACCCCACCGTCATGACCTCATCCACAGCGACCTGCCAGAGGCCTCGACCTTTCCACCTCCTAAAACCATTCCAAGGAAGATTAGGGCTTCAACATATGAATCTGGGGGCACAAGCATTTGGTCCATAACATGTGAAAATGCTTCTCTGCATATGGATGTCAATGATAGATTTGGGAAGAGCATGGAGGAGGCCCTCCAAACCCTTTCTGATTATCCTAATGCAACTACCAGTATCCAAAGTAGTTAAAGTTGAAATACCTGTGAAATATGTTAGACTGAGTGGCATGCCAGGGCAACCAGGGCAACATGGGCAGATACCAAGTAGACCAGGGCATTTGGATGCCCTAGATGAAGCTTTCTTATTTTGGGCTTGCCCAACTGAGATAGGGAAGGGATCTGTGTCCTGAATTAAACAGGCATAGTGACAGCTTTGACAACAGTTTCATCCTCAGTGTAGGAGGTAGAATTCAGAATCATAGAATTAAAACAAATGGAAATAGGGCCAACAGAGTTTGGTTGAAATGATTCCATAGAACATACATGGGGTGCTTCACAGGTACAAGACTAACATGATGGCCTAGTAACACAAAAATCTAAACTCATTACATGAATTAAAAACAAATGCAAAGCTAATATCACAAACATTACTGAGCATGAAATGGCCAAGCTAATCCATTTCACATACACACTTCATTGAGGATTTGCAAAGAAACAATGAAACGAAGCTTAGGCAGTTTCATTGCTTCCTAAGTTTCATGGAGCTTTTTATTTTTTTTCAATTCTGAAACTTTAATTTTAAAGCAGAATAATATGTTAAACTGTTGATTAAATTTGTAATGCAGCCCTTGTTCCTCAGATTATAATAATTTACATTCATTTACATTATATTTTCTAATTTTCTTAACAACAAAAAGCAGAGTTTACAAAGATAACTCATTGTGGTGATATTTTATGAAGAATCTTGCTAGGACTTCAATGAGGGCAGAATTTATCAAAACCTACAAAACCAATTTTTATTAAGAGTAGAAATCAATATGAAACTTTTAAATGTATACAGTATGATCATTTTGGTATCTGAAGCAAAGTATTTTAAGTCACTTTTTGTGTAAAGAGATTCACCGACAGAGCTCCGAATAGGAAAGGAAGGTAGATGTGGGCCCCCATCAGTCTTTGCTAAGCTCGTATCCTCTGTCCATCAGGGACCCCAAGTTGTTGTTTTCTTCCAGTGCATCTACACAGAAGTCTGGACTTCCACATCCAACTTGATGTGGAATTTCAACTTGAACTTGAACAGAACTTTCAGAATCAGCATAGTCCAGAATGTGTTCCTGGCCTCCCCAGATCTCTTCCACTAAGTCTTTCACATCTCAGTTCTCAAACGTTTCACCTTCATCTACCTGAGCATCCTTTCCTCCCAGACAAAAAGCTCCTCCCTCCCTCCCTCCCTTCCTCCTTTCCTTCCTTCCTTCTGTCCTTCCTTCATTTTCTCTCTTTCTTTCTTTTTCTTTCTTTCTTTTTCTTTGTCTTTTATCTATTTCTCTTTTTCTTTTCCTTTCTTTCTCTATTTCTCTTTCTCCTTCCTTCCTTCCTTCCTTCCTTTTTCTTTCTCTCTTTTCTCTATTTTTCTTTTACTTTTTAATTTCACATTTATCTTTCAAAAAACTCTTCTGGGTCAATCTTACATGTACTTTCAGAACCCAAAGCCACCATCCCTATCTCTTGGGAGGCTGCCTGAGGCTCCTCTCGAGCTTCCTAGCAACCACCTCTCCCCGGGCAGTCTGTCTTATCAAGACAGAAGCCTGAGGGATCAGACCATGATGCTCCTCTGCTCAGGCTCCTTCATGCTCTCTGCTGGCCCCCCGGGGACCTCCAGCCTCCCTCTGGCCCTCTTTCCTGTATCTCTCCAATGTGCTCACCTGCTCCTGTCTTTCCGGCCTCGTCGCTATGCCTTCAGCACACCAAAGCGTTCCCCCGACTGGGGGTCTCTGCATAGCTGTGTCCTGGTCCTGGAGACTCAGTTCCCAGGGGCCACCTGACTAAACCCCACCCCTCCTTAGGCTTCCCTCAAGTCTCTGCTTTGATAAGGGCTGCGCTAAGCACCCTATTTAATACGGAATATGCCCCTTCTCTCAGACCCACATCTGCAATCCTGCATGTTCACTCTGCTTTAGTTTTTAAAATTACTCTGACTAGTCTCTGATGTGCTTTGTAAGTGACTTATTTATCATGTTTAGTGTTCACTGTGTGTCCCCTCTGCAATAATGGAGCATCCAGGAAAGCTCAGGGTTTTGTTGTAATTTTATGAAAATTTCCAAATGCTTAAGACAAGGTTGAGCATATTGGAGGTGCTGAAAAACTATGTGTTTCAGAAGAGGGTTGAATAAATTAATGAATAAATTGATTTGTCACAAATTACCTGGGTGACTATAGACAGATCACTTCCTTTTTTCCATAGAAAACAATAAACAATAAGTATAACTAACTCAAAATACACAAGAATAACACATAAAATAACAGTAGTATAAATTATTTCAAAAGCTTAAGTAAAATTCAATAATGTTGAAGGTTATGTCTTTAAGTTAATGCCATCCTCACTTCCAATACTGTCATCCACTTACAAGTTGTGTTGGTTGAAGTTGAGGAACGTGAGGGAGAGACCGTAAGGAAAACTTCTGGTGGGATTAGGGCTTTATGAGGCATCTCGGGTAAGCTACATGGAAGGACCGAACTTAACTCCAACAAGTGTACCCACAGTCTCAGAATTCCGCAACGCCTCTAAATCCCGAACCAATAAATACCCACAGCTGTGGTCACTTCTACCAACAATCTACCATTTCATGTTTTTTTCTCCGTCTATTTGAGCTGTAATAATACAGTATCATACACTGGGTGGCTTATAAACAACAGACATTTATTTCTTGCCATCTGGGGGTGGAAAAGTTCAAAATCAAGGCAGATTTGGTGTCTGGTGAGGGCCTGTTCCCTAAAGGTTCATAGATGGTGCCTCCTAGCTGTGTCTTCACGCAACGGAAGGGAAGAAGGAGCTCTCTGGGGTCCTTCTATAGGGACACTGATTCTATTCATGGGGGCTCTACCTTCCTGACCTCATCACCTCCCAAGGCCCCATTTGGTAACACCATTTGGTAACACCTTGATGATTAGCTCTCAGTATATGAGTTTGGGAATGACACACACCTTCAGATCATAGTAACATTCATTCAAGGATGGTTTTAAATAGTTTTTATTTTAAAACAGCTTTATATTTACAGTATTGTGAAGATATTACAGAGTCCTCCAGTACCCTGCACTCAGCTTTCTTTATTACTTGTTAGTATAATACATTTGCCACAACTAATGAACTAAAAATATTATATGATGATTAAATCCAGTTGATGATTTATTTAGAGCCCCTGTTTATGCCTAGGTGGCCTTTTCAGTTCCACTGTCTTACCTGGGATATCACATTCTTTTTAGAAGTCCTATCTCCCTAGACTTTTCTTGGCTGAAACAGTTGCTCAGAATTTCCTTGTTTTGATGACTTTGACAGCTTTATAGAACATTGGTCAGGTAGTTTGTTGTTATTTCTTGGCCCTTGCAACTGACAGCAATGTGAGATATGTATTTATACAAACGCATGTGCATATATATGTCTAAATAATTTTTATGTAAAAAAAATCTTAATAATTAGTATGTACCTATATTAAGCCCAGATCAGTCACACTGATGTCAACATTTACCCATCACTACGTGTGTCCTCTGGCTTCTTCCCTCCTCGGGAACCACTCACTCTGCAGAGAGAAGCCTGACTCCCACCACCTGCTGCCCATTCTTGACACTGTTTAATTCCAAAAGGCATGTAGAAGTTTCTAGAATACTGAATCCTTATCCTCCTGGGGAAGAATGTTGTCAAAGACAGTTGTGCTTTTCCGTAGCTCCTTTTGCCACCATTACTACAAAAGCTTTTGTGCTTTTTCAAAGCTCCTTTGCCACTGTTACTACAAAAGCTTTTCCAAAGTTACTTAGGTCAGCACCCATTTCCTCCACTCCTTTAAGTGAGATAATTGTATATATTTCAATAAACTTAGATTTATTTGTCATGTTCTTCATTCAAACCTGGTATCCACAACTTCCTCAATGATTTATTTTTATTTTCATACATTAAGGTTTACTATTTCTACTGTGAAGTTCCACAGACTATGTCAAATGCTCAGTGTAACCATCCTGACACTGTCCTGCAGAACAGATTCATTCATCAGCCACAGTTCCCTGACCTGCTCCACTTGTTCAATTCTCCTCGCCTTCCTGATACCCTGGAAAAAAAGGGATATTTTCTTATTTTTACATTTTTTAACATTTTTTTCCAGCTTTTTGTTGAGATCGGGTTTCATTCTGTCACTCAGGCTGAAGTGTGATGTCATGACCTGCAGCCTTGGCCTCCCAGGCTCAAGTGATTCTCCTGCCTTGGCCTCCCAAGTAGCTAGGACCACAGGTGCACACCACTGTGCGTGGCTATTTTTTTATTTTACTTTTTTTTGTAGAGACATGGTTTCATTATATTGCCCAGGCTGGTCTCAAACTCCTCTCACCTCGGCCTCCCAAAGTGCTGGGATTACAGGTGTGAGCCACCACGCCTGGCCTAGATGAATATTTTCTATCATTACTATGGTTTTGCCTTTCAGAAATGCATGTAATTGGAAACATCAATATGGACCTTTTAAAAGACTGACTTCTTTCACTAGTACACGTTTATGTTTCATCCTCTTCTTTGTGGCTTCATAGCTCATTTCTTTTCATTACTGAGCAACCATGTATTTTACAGATGTAACAAAGACTGAAATCAGCACATCTATATTTCATTTTCTTCAAGATTTTAGCTACTATAAAATAAGCTGCTGTAAACTTTAGAGTTGGTTTTTGTGAGGGCGTTTGTTTGTTTGTTTGTTTGTTTGAGACGGAGTCTGGCTCTGTCGCCCAGGCTGGAGTGAGTGGTGCGATCTCGGCTCACTGCAAGCTCCGCCTCCCGGGTTCACGCCATTCTCCTGCCTCAGCCTCCTGAGTAGCTGGGACTACAGGCGCCGCCACCACGCCTGGCTAATTTTTTGTATTTTTAGCAGAGACGGGGTTTCACCGTGTTAGCCAGGATGGTCTCGATCTCCTGACCTCGTGATCCACCCGTCTCGGCCTCCCAAAGTGCTGGGATTATAGGCTTGAGCCACTGCGCCCAGCCTGTTTTTAAATAAGTTGGACACATACCTACAAACGCACAATTGTTGAAGCATATAAGACTGTTTTTAATCTTGTATGCAACTGCCAAATTTCTTCCAGAGTTGCTGAACTATTTTTCATGGCCATCAGCAATGAAGGAGAATTCTTGTTGCTTCATGTCCTGGCCAAGAGTTGGTATTATCAATTTTTTGGATTTTAGCCTCTCTAATAGACATGTACCTTTCTGATAGGTAAGTCATTATTGTTTTAGTTTGGCATTTTCTAGTGAAGATGAATAATAATTAGCATTGATACACTTGTTTTTCATTTGTGTATCTCTTTATTAAGGTTTCTGTTAGATATTTTGCCTATTTTTAATTGGGTTATTTTCTTACTGTGAAAATTAACGTGTTCTTTGTATAATTTGGATAGAAACTCTTTAATGTATGCGTTTTGGCACATATTTCTTCCCAGTCTTTAACTCTTTTTGCTTTGTTTTGTTTGGTTTTTAATTCTCTGAACTGTTTCTTCCACAGGGCAGAAGCTTTCAGTTTTAATAAAATACGATTTGTCATTTTTTTCTTTCACACATTGAGCAATTGATGTTGTAGCTAACAATTTATCACCAAATCCAAGCTCACATAGATTTTCTTCTATATTTTCTTTGAGAACTTTTGTAATTTTGCATTTTATATTTTGGTCTTTGATTCACCTTGAGTTAGCTTTTATGGTAGATATAGATTCATTTTGAAACATATAGATCTCCAATAGTTCCAGCACCATTTGTTGAAAACGTTGTATCTTTCCTCTATTGAATTGTCTTAGCTCCCTTTGTAAATGCAGTTTATATTCATGTGGATCTATTTCTGCGGTCTCCGTTCTGTTTCATGGATCTACTTGTTTATTCTGTCAACATTACCATTCTGTATTGATCACTGTAGCTTCATAATAAATCTCAAAATCAAGTAATGTGAGTCCCCCAACTTTGTTCTTTATTATTACGTTGGCTGTTCTAGGTCTTTCCCTTTTTCATGTGGACTTGAGAATGTTTGTTGGTATCTACACAGTAGCCTGCTGAGATTTGACTGTGATTTCACTGAATGTGTGGATCAAGTTGGAAAGAACTGACATTTTCACAATGTAGAGTCTTCCATCCTATGAATGCGTAATCTCTCTTCATTTATTTATTTAGATCTGAGATTTCTGTCTAGTTTCCTGCATACAGTTCATGTTCATATTATATTTTGTTAGATTTATACCTATGTTTTTCATTTCCTTTGATGCGATTTGAGGCTGTTTTCTTTTAAAATTTAAATTTCACTTGTTCAGTGTTGGTGTGTTGCATATTTAAAAACCTTATTTATTAATTTCAGATATTTTTGGTTGCTTTTTCGGGATTTTTAAAATAGACCTCCACTTTATCTGTGAGCAAAGACAATTCACTTTCTTCCTTTCTTGTTGGTCTATTTTTTATTTTATTTTCATTCTATACAGCACTGGGTGGGACTTGTCGTGCGGCGTTAAAGGAGGGTGGTGATAGGCTCCAGCCTTGCCTTCTTCTTGACCTCAGGAGGAAATCCAGCTTCCCACCATACATTTTGAAATTGCTGTAGGTTTTATACACATGTTCTTTATTAAGTTAAACAATTTCCCTCTTATTTTATCATGAATTGGTGTTGTATCTTGTCAAATACTTTTTATGCATCAATTGATATATGATGTTACTTGTTTAGTCTGTTGATGTACTGAATTTCTGAAATAATTTTCATATGTTGATCCAAACTTACCTTCTTGAAATAAAATATCACCTCACTGCTGTATATAATTACTTTCATACATTGTTTAATTTTATCTGCTGTTATTTTGTGGAATTTTTTAAATAACTTTAAAAATATTAAATTCATGCAAAGTATGTTCTCTGATCACAATGGAATTAAATTAGACACTAATAACAGAAAAAATTCAATATTCGAATATCCAAAATTCAAATTCAAATATGGAAAAATTAAACCACACATTTCTAAATAATCAATGGATCAAAGAATAAATAGGAAAGGAATTTAGAAAATACTTTGAGATAAGTGAAAGTAAATTCATGAACGCTTATTGCATGCAGCAGAACCGTGCTTGGAGAAAAACTAAGACCTGTCAACAAAACAGTAAAACAGCGATTAAAAAGATCATCTCAAATGACCCTAGTTTTTCACTTTAAGAAACTGGAAAAAGCAGAGGTAACTAAACTCAAAGCAAGCAAATGAAAGGGAGTAACAGAGGTTAGAGCAAAACTGACGAAACCAAGTATAGACAAACAGTGGGAAAAAAACTAATGAAGCCAAAAGTTGTTTCTTTGAAAACATTTGGAGAGCACCGGGTATACCTACACTCAGGCAAGCAGAGGTTATGTGGCAGCTGCCCGGGAGCACAGCTCCTTGCAGTTTTCCGCTAAAATGGATCACTAGATCTAGAGGCAAGCAAGGCAATCTGAGAAATAATTTCCATCCAAAAAGGGACACGATTGGCCCATTCACACATGCAGGCACTACCTGCTACCTTGAAGCAAGGTGGATCGTAGTAGCCAGGAAGGATGGTGCAAGTATGTGGAGGGCCCTCTGTCTGCTGCAACAAGGCTTTCGAAATTCATGTCATGGCATCCCATAGTACGTCACCTCCTGCAAATATTCCTCTTTTGGGTTGGAACAGAACAGCTGAATACAAGTCAGGAAATAGTTTGTTGACTCACCCAAATGCCTATTTTGAGATATTGAAGAAACTGAATTTTCTTGCTAAAAGTAAGCATCAAATAGATCCCTTTCCTTCAATTATGCTAAGAAGTAACAAACTTAATTAATCACCAGTGCTTGCTACTTAATTTTATCTTGTGATCAAACTGATAAAAGTCAACAATTGTCAGGGGGGTGTTTATATGCCAATTATAGTAAATTATTACTAGCCCCTAATTAAGTTGTTTGTTTTGAATAAGCTGGGTTTGGTCTCTAGGCTCTTCTAATAAATGAGTTGCATGTTTAAATTATGTAAAATGCAATTGTCAGTGCCACACTCAAAGTTTACACTCTCTCAATACTTTCAATACTGAAATACAGACTTTCTTTTCTTTCTAAATGTTTGCATTTGCTAGGATTAGGTTGTAGCTTTTAGTGTGCTTCTCCCAATAAAATCTTAGCTCTCGTTAATAAATAATATAGTTTTCAGAAACTTGTGTTTGGGATGTTGTCATATTTTAATTAATGAGGTATTGTTAGAGTATTCTCTTAGAGAAAACACATATTATTTCTTTGCGTGATAATCAATTACATTGGTTTCTTAAAATAATGGCATTCTTGGTTATCTTTCCTTTGAAACTTTTATTTAGGAAACTTATAACTAGGCCTCTGGCACTATGATAGGAGTGATCCCCTTTGTTTCATCCATAAGGGTCTGAAGTTATTAGAATCACAGAGTAGATTAAACTAAATCATTTTGTGTCAAAATACACGTTCAGTTATACAGCCTACATCAATCAAAATAATATTTAATAACTTTATAGTACCATATGTTTTATTTATTTTGGTTTCTAACATGATGAAATGAAGACTCTAGCCCTTAATTTTGTAAGTTGCAAAAATAAAAAATAATAATGTCATCTATCTCTTTGTGTTTTTTTTAAATTAGCTATGTAGGCCAGGCACAGTGGCTCACACCTCTAATCCCAGCACTTTGAGAGGCCAAGGCAAGCAGATCACTTGAGGTCAGGAGTTTGAGCCCAGACTGGCCAACATAGTGAAATCCCCTTTCTACTGAAAATACAAAAATTAGCTGGGCATGGTGGCGCACGCCTCTAATCCCAGATACTTGGGAGGCTGAGACAGTAGAATTGCTTGAACCTGGGAGACAGAGGTTTCAGTGAGCCAAGATCATGCCACTGCATTCCAGCTGGGGTGATAGAGAGACTCAATCTCAAAAAATAAAAATAAACATTAGATATGTAAAGTATCTCGCAGAGTGTCTAGCAAGAGAAAATGCTAAATCAATATTAAGTAGTCAACTAAAATGCTGTCAATATTAAAATTAATAGTATTTCACTGGGGTTTTTATTATTCATGATAAATCCTTTCAAGATCTTTTTACAGTGAAACAATTAATGTTTCTGAGATACAAACAGATGACACATGTTTCCGGTTTCTGCTTGGGGATGTAGCGAGCTGGGAGGAGCACGCCTTGGAAGCCTACAGTGAAAGAGAGCTGAGCCGTGAGTTTCTGGATTTTCTGGAACCTCTTCAGGAGCTGAAGTTTCGAGGACAACAAACTTACTTTAAATCAAGGAACAGTTTAAAGCTGTTTCACCTGCAAATTTCCAAAGTAGAAAAGGGCTGCATGTGAAAATTCAGTGAGCAAACTAAAACCACAAGGAGGAATGCCCTATGCCTGGCAGGATCATCGAAACGACACGAAACACCAGTCGTGGGTGAGAACGTGGAGGAGCAGGACCCTCACCCGTGGGCGGTGAGGATCTGGGCTGTGCAGCCACTCGGAAAGGGGCTTCACAGCTACTTAAAAAGTTAAGCATTAGCTCAACATACACTCCAGAAATTCTGCTCTTATATATCTACCAAATTGAAGTTTTACAAAATCTGTCCATACAAAGAGGTCTGCAGATGTTCAAAGCACCAGTATCCAAATGGCCAAATCCTTCAAATAACCCAAATGTTCACACACTGATGACAGGATAGACAAAATGTGGTATTTTCTTGCAATGGAAAAGTATTAAACAATAAAAAGGAATGAAATACTGATACACCGATAACGTGGATAAATCTCAGAAACATGCGAAGTAAAAGAAGCCAGACACACATGGCTACATATTATACAATTCCTCTTATAGACTAGACGCAGAATAGATACAGATAAATTGAGACACAAAACTCCAATCAGTGCTTGCATGGGGCTGGAGAAGGGAGGGGGAGGGGTTACAAATGGTCTTGAAGGGATTGGGGGGGATAACAGAAATGTTTCAAAACTGGATTTTGGTGGTAGTTGGACAATTGTGTAAATTTTCTAAAGAATTGTTGAATTGTACACTTACTATGGTAAATTTGATAGGATAAACTACACCTTATTAAACTGGTTAAGAGTCAGCATCCTAAGAAGAAGGGAATTCACGCAGGCATCATTGTGCAGCTGCTCTGTGGGGGACACAGTGCAGGAAAAAGACTTGGGAGCAGAGGGTGCTTCTGCCTGCAGAGAGCGTTTTCAGAACTCTCGCTTCAGCATTGCGTCTCATGAAAGTTACCATTTCCTGAAGAATTACCCCTGATACTGGCATGGTTGGGGAAGTGCCGAGATAGGAGTCAGGAGACCAGAGTCAGGCCCAGAAGACGCTACTGCAAAGCTTTGTGATTGAGGCGGGGCTGGGGACAGACATGAGGGGTGGCACCTGCAGCTCCAGGCTCAGGCAGAATCCTCCTTCCAGGACGCCTCCCTCCAGCTCTCACCGCAGTGGCGGCGTCAGGCCTGTGTGTGCCACCCTTGCTTGAAGTACAAGATGGCCACAGACTGTCATCTTTAGAGTGGGGCTCACCTGCCATCTGTCTACTCGTGGTATTAGTCCATTTTCACACTGCCTTGAAGAAATACCTAGACTGGGTACTTTATGAAGAAAAAGATGTTTAATAATTTCACAGTCTTACATGGCTAGGGAGGCCTCACAATCATGGTGGAAAGCAAAGAAGGAGTAAAGGCACATCTTACATGGTGGCAGGAAGGAGAAGAATGAGCAAAAGTGGGGAAAGCCCCTTAAAAAAGAATCATATGTCCTAAGAACTTACTCCTTATCCCAAGAACAGCCTGAGGGTAACTGTC
The DNA here is from genome assembly GCF_008728515.1 of Papio anubis. Lineage (NCBI taxonomy): Eukaryota > Metazoa > Chordata > Mammalia > Primates > Cercopithecidae > Papio > Papio anubis. The sequence goes on from NC_044986.1 coordinate 123,988,247, forward strand.
TCCATGATTCAATGACTTCCCACCAGGTCCCTCCCACAACACGCGAGGAATATGGAAACTATAATTCAACGTAGGGTCTGGGTGGGGACACAGCCCAAGCATGTCACCAGTCCAGTCCCAAGCCTTCAGTGTGGCGTGAGGATCGTGGATGGATGTGGTCTGGTACTCTATAAGGAACATAAGGATTTGGTCCTAGGGTCGCCTCAGAATCACCTAAGGACGCCTGTCAGTTTCTGAGGGTTCACATGGGCTGTGGCGCTAGACTAGACATTCTCTCATTTAAACCTAAAATCAGTGCTACGGGGGGGGGTCCTATTTGTAGGCTCATTTGTGCTGTTGAGGAGATGCCCACAGACAGGTGGAGCAGACACCCTCTGTCACCTGGAGGGCAGGTCTTGGAGCAGGGCTTTGGCTGGGTAGTCTGACTCACACAGGTGCTTGCCCTTGGCTCTGCCATGGACATGGGATGCCACGTCCTAAGTGGCCGGGCAGGATCCCTCAGGACAGCAGATCCCAGGAGCTGTGTGAGTGTCCATTTACCCAGGAGGTACTAGGCACAGTTTCCCTGCATTTGTCCCAGGCACACCTCAGGCAATGCCCACATCTCAGCCCCCATGTACACAGCAAACATCAGGAAGCAGGCCGGGTTCTCTGGAATTGTGAAATCACACAAAAAAGGAAAGTTTAAAAGTTTACTTAATAAGTCTCCACAGGGAGACAAAAGTACAAAGAATTTAGGTATCTGACTTAAATGTCGAAGTGATATTTACCAAATTTGAGGCAAGCTTTAGATTCTGGAAAACCCGGCCTGAGCTGGGCCCGCACAACAGCTGTGTCTTTGCAGCCGGAGGCGGGCATCCATATCTTCAATGGCCAAACACACATCTGGTGACAAGGAGGCTCCGTGGGCTGTGGTTTCAGTGCCACTCAGTATCACTTCATAAATCCCTTTTCATACCTTCAGATAGCAAAATCGGATACAGATGAGGAGGGCGCAAAGAGAGATGAAAGGAGCAGGAGACGGCCTCACAGAGCTCAGGAACCGAGAGGAGGCGGAGGGTGGCACTGATAATGTCAGAAGCTGGGCCCAGTTGACGCTGATCCTATCAGTAAGGGATGCAATCACCATTTTCCTCCTCGAAAGAGAAGACAGCCACTTTGAAGTCACCCCCACATGGGCCTTTCGTCTGACTCTCACTCACCTAAGCTCAAAATTAAAAACTAGTTTTGACGATCTCAAGGCTCCTTTGGGAATAGCAGGCTTTGGGTTTCTAATTACCTGCCTTTTCTTCTTCACTTACCTCTCTCTCTCCCCCTCTCTGTCTCTCTACCTCTATATCTGTATCTATCTATCTGTCTATCTCTCTCTCTATCTCTATATCTATACACTGTGTCACCGAGATGAAATTTCCTTTCTGCAATGAGCGTCCCCAGGCCTTACCCGCTCACCCCTCCCCTGTCAGCCCCTCTCCCAGCCTCCCCACGTCTCCCTTCCTTTTTCCTGTCTGTTTCCCTCTTAATTTATCACTTCCTCCCTACTGAGCTCCAGGTGAGGATGACTGGATGTATTTGCCTCTCTGCGTTGGTAGCAGGTCAAGTAACTCATGTCTCCTGGATTCAGACGAGAAGGATAAACCCACCCAGGCCTATGAAAACTCCCAGGTAAAATTCTTTTGGTAAAGTCATTAAATACTTTTATCATAAATAACTGCTTAACTTCCCAGGATTCAAGGCAGAAGGCGTCTCTTAGCCTTCGTCAAAATTATATGCTTAGTGCTAGGTGTGTGGCATTGAACAGATGCTGTTCAATGATTTTTTTTTAAATTTTAATTTAGAGAATGGATGAAAAGTCTTGAGGCTGTGATCGATCAGAGGTTTTAGTTTGGAGGCCTAGTGTTGGCCCAAAGCTAAATACTTGGGCTGTTTGTTTAATTATTCTTGATGTTCATTTCGTGGTCTATAAAATAGGGTTGGTATAAAACTGTTCCAGAATACTAAAAAGTTAAGTTATTTTGAAAAATTAAAGCCAGAAGTACATAAAAGACAGCCAGCCCTTTCATTTTGTCTGCTGGTCTATTTTATTCCACTCAGCATCCCTCAGCCCACAGTACAAAGCCTTAGGGTGAGACCCCCTTCATCAAATGCAGACCAGCACAGTCTCTTTCTCCTGCAGAGGACTTGGGGTTAGTGATCAAAATACCTTCTGCTGAAGAAAATGAAATATACCCATTTTGCTGTGGTCTGGAATACACAATTGCCTCGGTTCCTTTTCCCACTTTACAGAACACAGACATTTCCTGGGGCCAAAGGTTTCAAACTGCTCAGATTCCCGGGAAATTAAACCCCAAAGACTTGTTAGAACATTCCACCCTGTAAAGAGCACCCTGCACTGTGGCAGAGTCTGTCATGATATCTTGGTAACCATTAATCGATGACTAACACGTTTACCCGTAAACAAGACAGCCGCCAACGTCTACGTGACCGGCAGTTCAATTGTTTTTCTCTACTATGAATTTGCTGTGTGCTCGCTAATTTTATTTTTTGGTAAAAGCTCAAAGATAATAGAGATTAAGAAAATTTTACAAGAGGAAAGAAATACAGAATGAAGAAAATATCCCCCATTAAATATTCTGTGCAATGTGAAAAAGAGGACTGTTACTCAATTCAGTAGCGGGATACTCTCAGACCAGCTCTCAGAAATCCATGAGCCACAGGAGCGTAATTTGAGAACTGCAGTGGGAATGTGTGTGTCATTTTTGTCTGCACCACGGAGAAGATCTAGGAAGGATGAGAATCATTCAAGAGAAGAAGAAAAAGATTGGCTGGTGGGCCTCTATCTGCTTCTGGGTCCTGGCAGTTGGTGCCCATCTCCCTTGGTGTGTGTGTGTTGGGGATGGAGAGAATGAATGTGTGTGTCTGGGATGGGGGGTGGGGGGGTGGTTATAAACTATTCCCAAACCAGTCTTTTTTTTACTTCTTTTAATTTTTATATTATTATAACATAAGAGCACTCATCTTAAGTGTGCATCTCAATGAATTTTTACCAAGGTACATACCTTCATAATAATCAAGGCATAAGAAACTTCCAGCATCCTTACAGCCTCCCCGTTCCACTTGACAGAACCTCTCCCACTCCCACTGGTAACCTCTGTTAGGATTTCTTTCTTTTTTCTTTTTTTTTTTTTTTGAGGTGGATCTTGCTCTGTCGCCCAGGCTGGAGTGCAATGACACGATCTCAGCTCACTGCAACCTCCTCCCGGGTTCATGGGATTCTCCTGCCTCAGCCTCCCGAGTAGCTGGGATTACAGGCACCTGCCACCACACCCAGCTAATTTTTGTATCTTTAGTAGAGACAGAGTTTCACCAGGTTGGCCAGGCTGGTCTCGAACTCCTGAACTCCAGTGATCTACCAGCCTCGGCCTCCCAGAGTGCTGAGATTACAGGAGTGAGTCACCGCGCCCGGCCCTCTGATAGGATTTTTCTATCTCACAGGGTGCGTTCCATGTGCTCTGAACTTTATCCAAGTGGAACCTGCAGCATGTGCTCTCGGTAGGACTGGTCTTCGTCACTCGACAGTTAATGATTCACGTGTTTTGATATAAAAATGACAAAGCATTGGATCTTTCGTATTAAGAAATGCTTAACTAGGAGCTGCAATCTAATATCCAACGACAAGATAGCAGTGTTTCATGAACGGAGACAAAGGTGCAGGTGCTGATGATCAAAGAAAGTAACTCCCGCTGTCACTCATTCACTACGCTTCATTCCCACTCCCCTGGCTGTCACTCATTCACTACACTTCGTTTCCGCTGCCCCCGGCTGTCACTCATTCACTACACTTCGTTTCCGCTGCCCCCGGCCCTCCATCCTGTTGGGAAATGAGATCTCTCTGCTACTGTATTTCACACACTGTGCACCTCAGAACAAATCTGGATATGCAGGATCAAATTCTATGACTAAGGTACATGTATTTTGTGGTTGTTTTCTTGATTGTTAATATGGGTGCTAGTTGTTCTTATTCTTCGATGTTACAGAATGGCACTAATCCTAGGTAACGGTGTTATCTTCTGGAAAACATTACATTGAAAGTTGACTATAATAGCTAATCTGACTTTAACTTCTGGAAACATAAACTATTTGACAAAAATAAGAAAATAATAATAATCCTATGCTGAGGGACTCCCTGTTTTATGCACACAGCAGCCTACAGAAATGTGCCACAGAGCAATTTCTGGGTCAGAATGAATTAGAGTTTGTAATGCATTTGCCTATAGTGAGAAAGCATAAAAAAGAAATGAGGTAATTTTGTCAGGGTTTGATGCTCATTGTTCACTGAAACATAATGCAAGTTATGTCTTGAGCCATAAAATAAAATAATGAGGCAATATATTCCAAGTCATTCCCATAGATTAAAAGCTCAATATTCCAACTGTGTATATTTAATGACTCTCCGGCGCTGATCACTTATTTTCAAATGGTATTTGGAGATAATAAGCTCTATTCTTTGCAGTGTGCTGTGGCATTCACTTTTCCACAATGAAGGGTGAAAAGCAATCTCTTTGTATGACTACATTCAGCGGGTCCCATCCCAGAATCTCTTTTCTACAGCCATTCCAGCAGCTTCTGCCCCTGGCCTGGCAGGCTCTGCAGTTTCTGGAACAGTGAGTAAAATTCTATAGCATTTCAGTGTAGTCACTTTGTCCTGAAACTCATTAATTGCTTTTAATTGTTTTAACAATAATTGACTTCTGAACTGCAAGAGAGAAAACCAGAGAAAACGATAATGCTCAGGATAAATATAGCCATAATAATAATTTTCATATAATGAGTATCAGAGCACTTACATTCTATATATAATAAAGAAAGGTCAGCAAGGGGTTACGTTTTACCAGTTCAGAATGAAGTAGAAGACGATTGGCTTTAGTTGTATAAAACTCTCAGTGTGTAGAATTACATCTCATGCTTTCTCTGTAACTCACTGTTCACATGTAGCTGAATAAGAAGGTTTTCAATTTCCAAGGAATATTTGAAGTGTGAGAAGGAGAGCGTATAACAAAGGCGTTCCAGACGGAGGGAAGGAGCATGAAAAAGCCTAGGAATAGGAAAGGTGCGGGGCCTGGTGTTCCTGGAGAGAAGGTCATCTGGGACCAGATCACTGGGGTCTTCTACAACACACTGAATGCACTAGACCTCCTCCTGCAATATAGGAGCAATAGCAGATTTGGTGAGGAAGAGAAAAAAACTATTTTTTGGAAAATTAATTTTGATGACAGTATGAAAGAAGGATGTCAGAGAAGGAAAATAGTAATATGCATTACAACAGTCTGCAGGCATCTGTATTAGGAAAAGAATGAGGAACAGACACAGAATGACAAGAAGGGCTGTGGAAATGGAAGGAGGCACAGGTGAGACTCCCTGGTGCTACAGTCACCCGGCTCAGCGGTTCTGGGTGCGTGTGATGGTGGCTACCACCCGTGACCTCAGAGGGCACAGCCAGTGCCTCACAGTGGGGTTAAACACCCTCCTTCAGTTCACTTTCTTTTTTCTTTCTTTTTTTTCTTTTTTCTTTTTTTTTTTTTTTTGAGAGTCTTGCTCTGTCACCACCCAGGCTGGAGTGCAGTGGTGCGATCTCAGCTCACTACAACCTCCACCTCCCGGGTTCAAGCAATTCCCCTGCCTCAGCCTCCCAAGTAGCTGAGACTACAGGAATGCACCACTGTGCCCAGCTAATTTTTGTATTTTTGGTAGAGATGGGGTTTCACTGTGTTGGCCAGACTGGTCTCAAACTCCTGACCTCAAGTGATCCACCTGCCTCGGCCTCCCAAAGTGCTGGGATTACAAGCGTGAACCTGGCCCTTCTGTTCACTTTCTCATACTTGTTGGACATCAGATTACTCCATAAGTGGTTAAATAATTCTGCCAAGTAAAATTAACACAGCTGTTTTCTTTCTAAGCCTTCCTATGACTTTGAAGCTCTGTCGTAAAAGAATAATCACACCTATTATCATCACATGTCTCTAATCTGTGAAAGTAGGTTATGTGTATTCAGAGTGCTGCTGAGACAGAGAGGAAGCAAAAAAGCACAAATCCATGTATTCATGGGGAGAGAAGAATTTATACTCTACCCCTTTTATGCTACCCAAAAAGCCCCATGGAAATAACTCGATTTTTTTTCCATGTTTTGAACAATTTAATCATATCTGTTCACAGATTTTCATCAATTTTCTTACCTCTCCAAATCTGGCTACTATCAAACCAGTCATCTATGAAGTCTGGAATGACATTTTCTACTCTAGCTGTTTTCTATCAATAACTCATTTCTATTAAAATAAATGTATCCGAGGTATGAATTGTTTTGAAGTCTACTTATAGTAGTCTATGTGTTTGTTTTTCACAGCATGTTAATATAAACTAGAACCTAGTATATATTTTTTGAGACAGGGTCTTGCTCTGTTGCCCAGGCTGTAGTGCAGTGGCAGAACAAGGGCTTACGGCAGCCTGGACCTCCTGGGCTCAAACAATTCTTCCAGCTCAGCCTCCCAAGTAGCTGGAAACACAGGCCTGGCTACTTTTTTATTTTCGCTTTTCGTAGAAACGGGGTCTCACTGTGTTATTTTTGCTTTTTGCAGAGACAGGGTCTCACCATGTTGCCAAGGCTGGTCTCAAACTCCTGGGCTCAAGTTATCATCCCACCTTGACCTCCCAAAGTTCTGGAATTACAAGCATGAGCCACTGCACTCAGTGAATTTAATATTAATGTGTCATTTTATTGAGTTTTCAGAGCACAAGCTATCAGATAATTTTGGTCAAGAAGAAAAGAAAAATACTTAGATCTTTCAGTCTATGAAATTAGTTAGCTATCTAGATGAATTAAATTTACATTTAACAGACATTGCCAACTTCTCTATGTGTTGTTTGCACATAATCATGGTACCTAATATAGCCTTGATTATCTTGCTTCATTTTTCTTTTCAATTTTCTAAGTAATCTTTTCTTCACCACGACATATTGAAATGCATTTGTTTTGTGCATTACAATATGTTACCAACCCTAGCTATTGGCTCATTTAAAAGGTTAAAGGCAATAGTCCCATGATTTATTGTTCGTTAGCTACTCCCCTTCCAAAGTTCTTCTGATATCATTTGTAGTCATCAACAACCACTATTTACAAACTTGCAAGCCCGGCATTTGCTTGGCGTTGAATGTTATGACAAGCAATGCCTTCCCTCAAGATGTTCACAGTTCAGTTAAGAAGAGAAGTCAGTTCAGGCTGCTGTAAAAACATTATCATGAGCTGAGTGGCTTTAAACAACAAACACTTACTTTTCACAGTTCTGGAGGCTGGGAAGCCCAAGGTCAAGGTGCCAGCAGACACAGCACCTGGTAGGGCATCTCCTCCCAATTTGCAGAAGACTGTCTTCTTGTTGTATGGCACATCTTGTGTTCCTTCTTCTTTTTATAAGGTTACTAATCCCATCATGAGGTCTCCACCTCATGATCTGATCACCTCCCAAAGGCCCCACCTTGTAATGTCTTATCGGGGATTTGCTTTCAACACATGACTCTGGGGTAGACACAAATGTTCAGGCCACAGCAGAGGCTGAGGAGTAGATCTGTTCAATGCAACAAGATATGTGCTCGAGAAGCTGAGCTCTGCACAAGGAATTGACAAGAGCCTGGATTAGTGGTTCTCAGTGCTTGGTCCTGAACTATCGCTCCATAACTTGTTAGAAAAGCAAAAACCAGACCTGGTCCCAGACCTAAATCATCAGACATCCTGGGTGTGACCTCAGCAGCCTGTGATCAACAAGCCCTCCAGGTCATCAGGATGAATGAGAACATGTGAGAAACACTGATATAAATATTATTATTTCCACCCAGTCCTCAGCCCATAAAAGTCACACATTTGTAGGGAGAAAAGTAGCATCGTTCTGACAGTACTCATTGTCAAAGAATGAAGTTACTTAGGGAAAAAAAAAGCCTGACAGTCCTTCCAAAATTATCCACTTTTTAATGGAATTGACTTTATCTCTCCCAGAGAATGTGCAACTGAACATGCCCTGTTATTCATCTTAGAAACAGAGTTTTGGTTTAGGGGCCAAATGGTATTTTTTACTCCTCTTTGATATAGATAGTGGTTACTCTTTAAGAGGATAAGCAAAGATATGGGCAAATGACTTTAGAACATTGTACTGGGAAAGGGATACCCTCTTTAATAAATGGTGCTAGGAAATCTGGATATCCATATGTAGAAGACTGAAGCTAAACCCCTATCTCTCAGCACATACAAAATTCAACTTAAAATGGATTAAAAAGACTATAAAACTACCAAGAAAACACATTGGAGAAATGCTCTAGGACATTGTTCTGGGAAAATGTTTATTAGATAAGACCTCAAAAGCACAGGTAACAAAAACAAAACCTGGCAAATGAGATTACATCAAGTGAGAAAACTTCTGCACAACCCAGGCCGCAAATCAGAGTGAGGAGACGACCCACGGAATAAGAGAAAACATTAATATTCACAAACTATGCCTCTAACCCTGGACTGATAACCAGAATATTCAGGGAGCTCAACAGCCAAACAACGACAGCAAATACTTCAATTTAAAAATAAGCAACAGACTGAATAGACATTTCTCAAAAGAAAACATACGACTGGCCAACAGATACACGGAAAAAATGTTCAACATCATTAATATCAGAGAAATGCAAATGAAAACCACAATGATCTCACATCTCACCCGAGCTCACCCTTGAATTCCTTCCTGAGCAAAGCCAAGAACCTTCTGGAGCTAAGCTCTAATTAGGGGGCTCAGTTACCCTGCATTAACTGCAGTTTTTGATAAATAAATCACTCTTACAAGCAGTGTGCTGTCCATGCTACAGGTTTTGAAGTTCTGAGTATTACACAGTCAAAGAAGCAAAGTCAAGAGACATTCACCTGCTTGCCTCTCAATTCAAGTTTGAAAGTTTGTGTTAAATATTTGATTAATTATAGCATTATAAATGAAATTCAAAGAGTCCCATTGTGTCATAGAATATTTATCATATGGTTTGGACAAATGATAAAAGGTCTCTTATCATCTGACAGGTTTTTACAAAGGAAGAGAAGATTCTGAGATTCCCAAAGAGGAGAATTTAGAATGAAATTCATCTCCCACTTTGCATGTTCCCTAAGATAGTCCTGGATGTGCACTGCCTTAGAAATGGCATGTTCACTTCTTGGTTCCAGGGGCCTCCAGGATAAAAGTGTGTGTTACTGAAGCTGGCCCCCAGTTGTGCACATTCCAACCCAAGCATGAGACAGTTGTAGGAGGATTCTTTCAAAGGTAGGGTGGAGGAAAGGCTATCATTTTATCTCTTTAGAAATGAGAAGTGAAAAGTGAAAGTCAATACCTGATATGGATGGGCTGTGTCCCCACCCAAATCTCATCTCGAACTGTAGCTCGCATCATTCTCGCGTGCTGTGGGAGGGACCCAGTGGGAGATGATTGAATCACGGGGACCATTTCTCCTGGTAGTGAATAAGTCTTTCGAGATCTGATTATTTGATAAGGGGTTTCCCCTTTCACTTTGCTCTCATTCTCTCTCTCTCTCTCTCTTGCCTGCCACCATGTAAGATGTGCCTTTCACCTTCCACCATGATTGTGAGGCTTCCCCAGTCATATGGAACTGTGACTCCATGAAACCTCTGTCTTTGTATAAATGACACAGTCTTGGGTATGTCTTTATTAGCAGTGTGAGAACAGACTACTACAATACCCGTGTGTGAGAGTCAAGCAGGATTGAAAGCTACAGCATCTAGAATGTGGAAGATTACGGCATCCTCCTCTTCCTGATCCATCACAGAATTTTGTCTCCCTTATGTGCTCTAAACATATAAAACATCAGCCCATGAGCTCCATCATCATGAGTCACAATCTTTTTGGTAAAGTTAAATTTTTGTTAAAATATGTGTGTTAAAATATTGTGTTAATATTTTGTAACTTGGAGATGAGTTACACAGTCCACAGATTTTATGTGCACACTTAAACATCCTCTAAGTGTCACACACAAAGTCAGCAGACCCAATGCAAATGACACACAGGTATTAAGTTGCTTACAGGGACAATATGCTATCCTGATATTTCAGGACATTTAAATTGCTGACATTATTTTTAATGTCAAAGGGAGAATGCTAAGAGGCTCGGCAATAATATATGTCCTGAAAAATCTTCTTTGGCTCAATATAGTTTTAAGATAATGCTCTGAAATCTGAAGACTCTGATATCCACCGTATACATGGGGCTGTTTGCTATGTACATATAATAAAGTTCTACTCAGCAATAAGATAGGAATGACCTACTGATACACCCAACAAGCGTGAATTTTAAATGCATTAGGCTTTCTATAAAATGTAAACATGTCGAAGCAGAAAAAAGGTCAGTAGTGGCTGCAGACTGGGGGTTAGGGAAGGCTTGAATTCAAACGGAAGGAAAGCTGTGGTGTGATGAGAAGGTTCTAGTCTTTATTGTGGTGCTGGTTTTATTGCCATGCATTTCCCAAAACTCACAGAACTTTACACTAGGAAGGATGAATTTTACTCTATAAATATTATAGCATGTTTTTAAAAAATTCAAAAACAGCTGCTTTTATCTGTCTGTTAGAAGATGAACGAGCAAATTTGTTGAATTAAAAATATAAATTCTCAAATGAGTTGTAGTTCCATTGTTTAACGTGATAGCTCATTATGTTTTAGCACAGTAGCTAGTTTTATTTGTCCGAGGAAAAGACACTAGCACTTTTGACCTGCGTTCACATATTAGCATCTGTTTAAAAAGCAAAGACAGGCGACCTGTACTGCATTGAAAACAAACATAGGAGGGAAGAAATGGGGGTGTAGAGTGTGGCTGTGCTAACTTTGTTGTTATTTTTAAATATTTGAAATACAATTATATGATTATTGTTGATTTCATTATCCATGTCATTAAATGAAATGGCTTAAAAATTTCAGGGGACATAGGAATATTTTATCGTATTTATGCAAAGAAAATATGTCACACATTATTTGACAGCTGTTATCATCATCAATGTCACTTGCTATTTCACTGGTATCTCTGAAAGCCTGACACATGTGAGATTACTCCTAAAAAGAGAGAGAAAACTAAACTTTAGCAGTCCTGCAACAGTGAGTTTGTCTAACATGGGCCCAACAAACATGTTCCACACAAAAAACTTGAGCTGGAGTAGGCACCAATATTACAGCCTGTTTATAGATAAACTATATTTTGCTTCTCTCTAAAAAACCCGGCCTTCCCCTTCTTACTCTGAAATCTGCTTTAAATCTCTGAGACCTTTCAGTATGAGTCCCACGCCATGCTCCTGAGACCATAGCAATAGAAAATTACGCTAGAACATGAATTTCACAGATGTCCAACAGGTGCATTCAACATGTATGGTTATCTATGCCTTCAACACGTATGATAGCAGGATTCCGTGTCCCAGACACTATTCTAATTGGCAGGAACACCGTGATGAACAGACACATCCCTTGTCTATGTGGAGAAGTTTAGATTCCTCGCTTGCATGTTGATGAGGACCTGACCCTAAAGTTTACATTTTGTTGCAAAACTCTACATTATAAGACAAATAACCAGACTTTTCTTAAAAGCAGGAAAGATTTTCCAGCCTCAGTATCAAGCATGAAGAGACTTTCGTGACCCTGCCCACCTGAAATCTAAAGTTCACTGAATTTTTCAGCTATAGAGTTGGGGCTCCATTGAGAGTTGTAACAGCCAATACTCAGTTGTATTAAGAATTCGTTATTTCACTGAAGAATTTTGCTTAATTCCGCAACTGATTTAAGGGAAATGGATCCAGAACATTGCAAGTTATTTTGCTAATGTGATATTATCAGTTTCTAGTCAATACAATGTTTGTAAAATAAATGTCATATATATATTCATGGAAAAATTAAATGAATAAAAATCTAGCTCTATTTTCCATTAATCTTATAATAACTATGTTTACTATGCTTTTTATGTTAAAACATGCTTAAATTCTTGGAATAAGCCCTATATCTTATCAGTACATTTATTCTTAATAATTCCTAATAATATTATCAGTACATTTATTCCTAAATAAAATGTACTGATAATTTTTTCCAAATAAACTGCTCATGGAAGTATAGAGGGAGAAAACTGAGATTCTGAATTAAAGACAACATAAAGGGAAAGGCTGAATATATTTGTTGTTATCCCGGTCATATTTTAATTTTATTTTTGTGCATATATATTTGGGACTATTTATAATAAACAGGCATGTTGGAAGAGGATATAAATGAATTAAGGTGTGTTCACTCTCCTTTTAAAGTGTTGCTTTAGGGTTGATGGTTCACATGGCTATATTTTTTGAATATAATGAAAAGAAGGAAAAAGATGATCACAATACAGCATGCATATCTAAAATGATCTAATTTTATTTAAAGCTGTCCAGCTAACAATTAAAGTCAACATTCATTGAAACGTTAGAAGATGTAAACTATCAATTCTTTTTGTCTCTAACACCTTTTACTTTCCCCATTTCTCACTACTATTCCCCCACCCACACAAAAATATTGAAAAGTCAATTACGTTCCTAGTACAGCTTCTTTGTAAGCTATCCTACAGGAACAGTTAATAAACAGCTATTTTCCTTCTGCTAAAGTGACCTGAACGTGGCCCATTCATTCATCTGTTAATTTTCTTCTTTGGTAAATATACTTTGAGCAGCCACATAGCTCTAGATGCTATTCTAAGGACTGGGTGTACAGCATTCAGGAAACTATGAGAAAAATCAGCTATGACAGCCTGGAAATTGTACGTTAGGGGTGATAATTGCTACAGGAAAAAAGAAAAAGACTGAGGACTGTTAGAAATGTGTAGCTGAGTCCACACTGTGGAGTAGAGGTGAACAGAAAAGGCCACGAAGGCTGGCATCTGAGGAGGCCCCCAGGGAGTGAGGCCCACGGGGCGCAGGATGGGGCAGGCAGTTGGAGCGGCTGGCTCTGGCAGGGTGCATGTCTTGGGTGTTTTGGGAAGACAAAGGGCTGTGAGACTGAGGTGGTGATTGAGGAGAGTGGTCAGAGATGAGACCTGTCATGGACAAAGTGAGTCCTCACATTCCTTTGTGGAAGCCCTAACCAACCCCCATGGGAATTGTATTAGGAGGTGGGACCTTGGGAGGTGATTAGGTTTTGATAAGGTTATGAGGCTGTGCACCATGAATGCATGAGTGCCTTATTAGAGGAGTCAACAGAGAGCTCCTTCCCTCTGCCATGTGTGAGTTGACAGTCAGCAGGTCGCCTTTTGCAAGCCAGGAATGGAGCCCTCACCAGGGAGAGGAAAAGGCAGGAACCTTGATCTTGGACTTCCAGACTCTAGAACCATGACAGCCTTAATGCCTGTTGCTTGAGTCACCCAGTTGGTGGTATGTTGTCACACCGGCTCAGGCAGGCTAATTATAGGTGGGAGAGTTAGTGGTACCAGATTATGTGGAGTATAGAGTTAAGGTGATCATATTCCCAGTTCATGCCTGGGGATAATTACCTTATTCCATGGTAACTATTGATAACTCTGCATTTTGCCCTCAAAAATGAACCAGGGTGAACAGAAAAGCATGCTGTCATCTTACTTCTAGGCCACTGTAAGAAGTGTCTCTTTCTTGAGGTGGGTGATGAGTGGTTGTCAGAAGTGTCATCATTTCTTACTTTGTTTAAGCAGGATCATTCCAGGTGATGTGTTAAAACTATAATGGGTTGGCAAACTTTGACTCTTTGTGCTCTGTACCACAGCTGAGTAATGATCACTTTAAACTCAGCAGGCTGGCCGGGCACAGTGGCTCACTCCTCTAATTCCAGCACTTTGGGAGGCCAAGGTGGGTAGATCACTTGAGGTCAGGAGTTCAAGATCAGCCTGGCCAACATGGTGAAACCCTATCTCTACCAAAAAATACAAAAATGAGCTGGTGTGGTGATGCACGCCTGTAATCCCAGCTACTCAGGAGGCTGAGGCATGAGAATTGCTTGAACCCAGGTTGCAGTGAGTCGAGATAGTGTCACTGCACTCCAGCCTGGGCGAAAGAGCGAGACTCCACCTCAACATAAATAAATAAATAAAATATAAATAAATACACAAATAAACTCGGCAGGCTGTACCATCTCTGTCACAGCAGTGCAGCTCTGTGTTGCAGCAGGAAAAGCAGCTATAGGTCATACGTCAACAATTGGGTGTGGCTGTGTTCCAAGGAAACTGTATTTTGGGGCCCTAAAATTTAATATAAAATACATGAGTCATAAAATATTCTTCTCTAAAAATACAGAAAACGTTACTAGCTCAACAGCTAAACACACACAGGGGAGGCTGGGCCTGGCCCAGAGGCCGGCATCCGTCAGCCCCGGACCAGAATGAAGGGAACAAGGCACAAATGGGAAGGCTGGGCAGAGGCTATTCCAACAGCAACGTGAGAGACTGTGACTGTTTGGCCGTGGGTAATAGTGGAAGCGATTCTACATTTTTGGAAAATGTGCACATGGTTTGAAAAACTGCTTTGAGACTCATGAGAGTTTGGAGGTCAGGCATGAGCAAAGGAGAAATTCAAAGGTCCGAGGACCTGACAGGGTCAATCTTCCAAGAGTGTAGATGGAGATTCCAGGTGGAGAGAGTTGAGGAACATGGGAAATTCAGTGCTCAGGATGCCTATGCTCTGACAATTATTTGATATCCAGGTGGAGATGGGAAGTAGGTAGTTGGATGTGTAGATCTGTAGCGAACGGCAGAGGCCCAGGCTGTCGACGCCAGTGGGGATGCCATGGATAAGTAGAAGATCTGGAATGAGGGGCTGAATTAGAAAGTGAATTATCATCAGAAAAAAAAAGTCATCCAACAACCGAGCCCTGAGATCTCCAGCATCCCAGGGTCCATGAGCGCCAACAGATGAGGTCCAGATGGGGAGAAGGAAGACGGCTGTGCAAACATTCTGTCCCAAGAATGAACAAGTGTTCAATGCTGCTTCCGTTTAAATAAATAAAGCGTTGAGAATTAACCCTTGAATTTAACAGTGTGGAAATCCCTTGTGACCATTATAAGAGGAGTTTCAGTGGATCATCGAGGAGATTCACTTAAAGGAGGCTTCAGAAAGAACGGTAGAAGAGTGTCAAAAGCCCATGTGCACAGACAGCCCTTTACATGTCAAGCCCTGGGGCTGAAAGAGAGCAAAGAGATCGTGGCCAGAAGATATACTGGAGTGAAGATGCTTTAGGATTTTTTTATTATGAGGTAGAGAAAAAAGTATTTAAAACTCTCATACACCCAACATATAAATTCAATAATTATCATAATTTTGCTATACTTGCTTCACTTATCTTGCTTTTATAATTTTTAAAGCAGTGCAAAGCAAATCTTCAATCTCTGTCATCTTACCCACACATAGGCGTGTCTAAAGAAAACAACAATTTATTCATCGCAAGGCTTTTCTAGGACTGAAGAAAGTAATACAGCAACCCCCTTATTCTCCATTTCACCTTCCACAGTTTCAGTTACCTGTGACCAGCCATGGTCCAAAAATATTAAATGCAAAATTCCAGATACAAATAATGCATAAGTTTTAAATTGTGTTCAGTTCCATGCAGTGTGATGAAATCTCACAGCATCCCACTCCATCTCACTCAGGATCAGAATCAGCCCTCCACCCAGCGTCTCCACCCTGTCTACACCTTCTGCCCGTTAATCACCTAGAAGTTGTCTCAGTTATCGCATGGAACGTTGAAATACTTTAGAGCTTTTGTACAGACAACCCTTATTTTACTTAATAATGGCCCCAAAGCACAAGAGAAGTGATGCTGACATATTGTTATAGTCGTTCTGTTTTGTTATTAGTTGTATTGGTCAGGGCTCTGCGGAGGCACAGGCCCAGTAGAATCTATGCATATATAAAAGGGAGCTCAATAGGGAGAATTGGCTCACATGATTACAAGGCAAAGTCCTACCCTAGGCCATCTGCAAGCTGGGCAAAAAGAGAAGCCAGCAGTGGTGCAGTCCAAATCCAAAAGCCTCAAAACCAGGAAAGTTGACAGTGCAGCCCTCAGTGAGGCTGATGGCCCAAGAGCCCCCAGGAACCTAATGGTGCAAGTCCCAGAGTCCAAAGGTGGAGGAATCTGGAGTGTGATGTCCGGGTCAGGCAGAGTGGAAGCAAGGGTCAGGCACGGGAAGTTCAGCCAGAAGGCCCAGTAGGCAAACTTATCTCCTCCTCCTATCTGCCTTGCTCCAGCCTCGCTGTTGATACCTCATGATACCCTTCACTTTATTAGTTGTTATCCTCTTACTACGCCTAATGCATAAATTAAACTTTGTCTTAGACATGCCCATAGAGGGGAGAACATAGTATATGTGGGGTTTCCTATGAGGCATGGTTTCAGGCATCCACTGGGGATCTTGGAACTTACCTCCCACGGATAAGTGGTGACAACCGGACAATGTTCTCAGTGTTGTTGAACACTCCATCAATAAAGACAATGTTTTCTCCTCCTCTGCCACCCCTCGTATTCTCACATGAATGCCTAAATATACACACTCTTGCATAAGCAAACTAAGGCTTAGGATGTTTTCTGCAGCCTCATTATTCGTTCATCGATATGTTTTAGACCATCTTCCAGTTGACATTTTTTCTGATTGTGGTTGCTAGGTTTTTTGCTAAATGTATTTGTTCCTACTTTTTTCTTTATTTTTTGTAGACAGATGTAACTATTTTCTTCCATATGTCTTACTGTACAAAATATTTAGAAAGCCCAACCTTTTGCAAAAATCATAAAAGGCATCATCCATGTCTTATTTTAGTAATTTTAATCATTACTCATCAAAATTAAAGTCTTTATTCTACCTTTGACTTCATTTTTTAAAAAAAGACTATTTTTTAAGTGCTTTAGGGTCACAGTAAAATCAAGAAGCAGGTACAGAGAGTTCCTGTATGGCCTCCATCCCCTGACACACACAGCCTCCCCAGTCATTATCCCCACCAGAGGGTGCGTTTGTTACAATTGATGAACCCACCTGGACAGGTCATCATTACTTAGACCATCGTGCACATGAGGGCTCACTCTTGGTGCTGTGCATTCTGTGGGTTTGAACACTTTTGTAATGACGTGGACCCACTGTTGTAGCCTCATAGAGAGTAGGTTCACTACTCTAAAAAGCATCTGTGCTTCAGTTATTCATCCCACCCTCCACCAACCCCTGGCAGCCACTGATCTTTTCACCGTCTTCATGATTTTGCCTTTTCCAGAATGTCATATATTTGGAATCATATAGCATGCAACCTTTTCAGATTGACTTCTTTCACTTAGTAATATGTGTTTAAGGGCTGCTCGATGTCTTTTCATGACTTAGTAGCACATTTCTCTTTAGTGCTGAATGATATTCCACACTTTATTTATCCACTCTCCCACTGAAAGACATCTTGGTTGCTTCCAAGTTTGGGTTATCATGATTAAAGATGTTATAAACATCCATGTGCTTTTTTTGTGTGAATATAAGTTTTGAAATCCTTTCCGTAAATACCAATGGGAGGATTCACTCAATTATATGATATCTTAGTCTTTTTTCATGTTGCTATAACAGAATACCATAGACTAGGTAATTTATAATGAACACAAATTTATTCAGCTCAGCTTTGGAGGCTGGGAAGTCCATGAACATGGCTCCGACATCTGAAAAGGGCTTCATGCTGCCTCATCACATGGTGGAGGGCAAAAGGACAAGAGCTGGGAGAGCCACGGAGCAAGAGGGCACCAAACTCACTTTTATAAACGAACCTACTATCCTGAGAGCAAACCTGCTCCCGCAATCATGAGGTCAGTCTTCATGAGGGCAGAACCCTCATGAGTTAAAGACCCTCATTAAGCCCCACCTCTCAACACTGTTGCACTGGGGATTCAGTTTCCAAGACACGAACTGTGAGGGACACATTCAAACCACAGCCTATGGTAAACGTATGTTAGGATTTGGGAAAAGTCACACACTCTCTTCCTCAGTGGCTGTACCATTTTTCCTTCTCATCAGCAGTGAATGAGAGTTCCTGTTGCTCCACATCCTCATCAGCATTTGGTGTTGCCAGTGTTCTGGTTTTGGCCATTCTGATAGGTGTGTACTGGCATCTCATTGTTGTCTTGATTTCCATTTTCCTGACGACATAAAACGTGAAGCTTCTTTCCATGTGCTAGTGCCGTCTGAAAATTTTCTGTGTTGAAGCATCTTTTGTCGTCCTTGGCCCGTTTCTAAAAATCTGATTGTTTCTTTTCTTTTGGTTGAGTTTTAGGAGTTCTTTACATATTTGGATATTCCTTTGTTATGTGTATTTTTTGTAAATACTTACTCCCAGTGCGTAGCTTGTCTTTTATTTTTTTGAGACAGGGTCTTGCTCTGTTGCGCAGGCTGGTGAGCAGTGGTGTGATTATGGCTCACTGCAGCCTTAACGTCCCCAGCTCAAGTGATGCTCTCATTTCACCTCCCCACAACCCAGTAGCTGGGACTACAAACACGCACCACCATATTCAGCAAATTTTTGTATTTTTATGGAGACATGGTTTTGCCATGTTTCCCAGGCTGGTCTTGAATATTGGGACTCAAGTGACCCACCTACCTTGTTTCTCAAACTGCTGGAATTACAGGCATGAGCCACCACACCTGGCCAAGCAGCCTGTCTTTTCATTTTCTTGACATTGAATATTGCAGAGCAGAAAGTTTTAATTATAATGAAGTCCAACTCATCAATTCTTTCTTTCCATTAATCATGTCTTTGATATTATACAGAAAAAGTCATCACTTAACCCAACATCATCTAGATTTTCTTCTATATTATTTTCTAGGAGTTGGATAGCTTTGGGTTTTACATTTGGGTCTGTGATCCATTTTGGGTTAATTTTTGTGAAGGGTGTAAGGTCTGTGTCTCTAACCATTTTTTTTAAACATGTGGATGTCCAATTGTTTCAGCATCACTTGTTGAAAATAGTTTATTTTTTTTTTCTCCATTGTGTTACCTTTGCTCTCTCATTAAAGATCATTGACTATATTTGCATGGTTTACTTCAGAATAGTTTTCTCTGTTTTGTTTCCTTAACCTGCTTGTTCTTTCACTAGTACCACACTGTCTTGATTATTGTAGCTTTGCAGTTTGTTTTGAAGTTGGGTAGGGTCAGCCCTCCAACTTAGTTCTTTTTCTTCAGTGTTGTGTTGGCTATTTTGCATTCTTTATCCCTCCATCATTTGTAACTTTTTAAGTATAAGAAAAAAAGAAATGACTTGTTTATTTTTCCCAAACTGCTAGTCAGTTGTTGCAACCACATTTATTGAAAAACTCAACTTTCTGGCACTTATTTGGACTAACATATTTATCATTCCACATATCCCATATGACAGTGCTTATGATCAACTCCTCTATTTCCTTCCAGGCTCTGCACATGTTTGCCGACTGACCAGGCCACACACTTTCACACCTGATTGGGATATCATACACTTTATGACTCTTTACTTTTCAGAATGACCCAGGCTATTTGTACATGTCTTGAAAAATCATTAGAAATATTTTAATTTCCAAATAATTCTAATAATAATAAATAAATTAGTTAATTTTGAGTGATTTGGTGTACCTGCAATATTTTACTTTTATATACAGGTACAACTTGTTTTTGCTATTTTCTTTACATTTCTATCTTCCATGTCAATTTTCACATTTCTATTTATAGGTGAAGCATCTCAATTGTAAAAATCTGAAATCCAAAATGCTTCCAAATCTTTTTTGTGTGAAAACATAACACTCATTGTTACATTTCAGCTTTTCACATTTGGGACAATCAATATAATGCAAATACTCTAACATTTTAAAAAATCCAAATCACATCTGGTCCCATGGACTTTAGATAAGAAATACTCAACATGTGTACAGAAACACCATTAAACGAAAGCTTTACTGATAAGAATTTTAGTTTTCTTAATTGCTATTATGAATGGAAACACTTACTTCATTACACTTTTAGATTAGATATGGAGATTACAAGAATACTTGAGCGTGTGGTCTGTTTACCTTATGTCTTGCCTTGTTTTAAAAGGTTTTCCAGTCATTTACACTGGACATTACATCTAGAACTTCTTTGTGTTAAAATAATTGAATAATTGTAATTTGTGTTTTTCTTTCTGATATTTCTTGTTTTTTTCTCTTTTCATTATGTGTTGCTTAGAATTTTCCAGATAATATAGGTCTTCACAAGCAATATTGTATTCTTATTATAATGAGTACGGATGAGATTACTCTTTGAGAACAAAGACAAATGTTGGGTTGAGATATATACTTTCACATGGTGAAGCAATTATTAATAAATAATATAGATATGCATGTAAATATATTTCAATTAGAAAAGCAAATATCCATTGAGCGCCAACTAGACAAATGCCATCCACCAGCTTCTTCGAGGAAGATAAAATAAGAATGAAATTTTACCTTTACCACAAGTTTGAAAACAATCCCTCACCTCGTTAGGTGACATCTGCTGGAGGAACTGTGAGTACCACAGGATGCAGCTGGTAGAGGATGGAGGGACCTGGGGAGACTTTGTTAAAATAACTTTCAGCATCATGAAATTTCATCAGACCGAAGGGCACCACCACAGTATTGAGAATGTTTCAGGCAGAGAGAGTGATCCGTAATTCACAGAGGAAGTTATTCAGGACCGTTCTTGATGAGGGAACATAATTCACGTAGATTGGAGCAGAGGTCAGATACAGGACAGCAGTAGCAGAAAGACCACAACACTATACTATGCCTACGTTACAGCATCTTGGAGACAAGAATGATCTGTTTAACTAATTTAGTCGTCAGCTGGGCATTACTGACTGTTTGATAGTGTAGTCATTACCCTACAGCACTGACAGTTTTAATTCTCTCAGTGACAGTTTTAGACCAGAACAGAAACAGAAATGACAAGGGATTTAGGGGAACCTGAAGCATTTCTGGAACTACCTGTCATATGCATTACATACTTAGGGATGTGAATGTGATACGTGAGGGATTCAGGTATCTTGGGATCAAATTTGACAGTTTGATCATGGTTTAGAACTGAGGAAAATACTAGATTTTTAATCCATCAAATTTTGCTTTTAACATTATTCTAAAACCCAAAATGCTCTGTTCTGTGATACTGTCTAAACCTACTTTTCTGTAAGAAAATAACATATTAATTATATCATTAAGTCTTTTATTACTAAACCTCTTAAATATATTTATTCAAAAATGCCTTTGTTTGTGGAAGATTACAAAGAGGTTTTAGTTTAAAAAGTAGGTAGTTTGAGGTATGTAACAGCAAAAAAAGAAATGCTGAGAAGATGTAAGAATAAATCTATCATCATATCAAGAGATATATTTTTCTCTCATTCATATGGCCTAATAATATTCTATAATCACAAGCATAAGAATATTATTCTGAGAGTCAGCAATAAGAATTAGTTGTCATGAAGTGATAACCAATGATGTTAATTCTCAAAACACCTCTACGGTATATTTTGAAATGTGTATTTTAATTCACAAGTGTTCATAGATTGTATTATTGCAAGAAAAATGAACACCTATTGTTGAAGCAAATGCAAGCAATAACAGTGTTATATGCACATTCCATTCTTGCTGGGAATTATATATTTATAGATTTCATAATGAGTTATGTTTTCAATGGTTTTTTTTCCCTGTATCTGTCTCTTCCGACGTACATCTTAACATGCCTTGAAACTTCATCACCTGAAAAAGAACCAAATGCTTATCTGCCTAAGAAATAATGTAGTTTTCTGAGAAGGGAGAAATAACGACGCTAAACATTTTAATCATCCATAAAATTGTATGAATCTTTAAATAAAAACTTAACTTTAATATGATTGTTGGAAATATTTAAAGATCTGAGTCAGTCGCAGTTTCAAAAACATCACAAAATAAATTCGCTAATGTTTTAAACAGCACTGTTCTTTGACAAATGTATTAACTTTTTAATGCCACAGTGAGAAATTATCTGGAATTCTGGGGAAAAGCCGTAGCGTTGCGGTCAACTGCTGGCCAACTGGTAGTGTGGATATATTTTCATCACAAAGCTCCTAAATAATGATGCTTTCCATGATCTTGTATTCTAGGACATTATAATAAAAGTGTGCACACACACATACGATATAGTTTTAGCAGAACATTGAAAAGAAATATGATAAAGTGATCACATTATAGCTTTTCGGTTAATTAAATATAAAGATGAATGCTGAAGAACATGGATTTTTCTTATCACATTGGAGCCAGCCTCCAGGTTCTTTAATTTCAGAAATTGGGAAATGCAGGATTCTCTATGATGAACAATATTTTTAGTGAGATAATAAAAACACTGTGTAATTACATACTGTTTTTAAGCTGAGCGCTTGGCAACAAGGCCTAACGGCAGACTGCTGAGTTGGCCATGCTTTTCATTCCATTTGGAAATGCCCGTTTATGAGTGCTAAAAAGAATGATAATTTTTAGAATATATGATGATAAAAGTAGGTAAGCAGAGGGTAAATATAAGTCTTGCTGATTATTTTCTAAGGAAGACCAAATATGCAATTATGCATTTCTTTATATGGAGAGTGGCTCCCATATCCTCTTCTATTCATTTATTTACATATGCATTCAGCAAACTTCAATTGAGTGCATACCACATGGTAGAAATTTTTATTACTGTGTAAGGCAGGCCACACTAGCTGCTAAAACAAACCAAACCAAAAGAAAACAAAACAAAATGACAACAAAAACATTTTGAATTCGGTCTTAATAAAACAAACAAAAAAATGTGTGGTTTTTTTTCACATATTCCAGGGCCCTAAGTGAGATATCAGGGTTCACTTGTTCAACAATGGAGGTCCCAGACCCTATGTCTCAAGGTTTTCTTGTTGCTTGAAGAGAAGGTGCATTTCCCCAACAAGACAATGCACACTTCCATCAGGACCTGCTCCTAATGTTCCTCCTGCCCCCAGGCCCTAACCCCAGTTATATCAAAGTAAAACTTGGCCAGAGCCATTTCTGACAAGCTTCAATAGAGGAACTGCCGCAGAGAGTCATAGGTTCTGGAGACAATCCATGCCATCTGCGGGAGAGAATTATGCACCTCTCAGAAGACAGCTCCTGGTGCTCTACTGGGCCTTGGCTGGTCAGAGCACCTGCCTGTGAGTCGTCAGGTGGCCACCCAGTGAGCACTGCCCTCTCCAAGCTGGCTCTGTCAAACCCACCATGTGGCAAGGCCAGATGGGCCCAGCAGGAGTCCATCGTAAGAGGAGAATGGTGAATCCAGTGCCATGTATTGATAGGATCATAACCACAACAGCAGGGGGGCCACCTGCTTCTCAGTCATCCATGCTGCCCACCACTGGGGCACCTTGCTTTGCTCAGCCCACACCTGCAGCTGCATGGAGAACCCATGAAGCCTGGCAGACACAGGAGAAAAACACCTGAGTGTGGTTAAGGGGTTACATAGTTTGGTCATTAGTGCAAGCTGAATACAGGCTGTGGCTGCACCGTGCCCCTACTCACAGAAAGTCTTGAAATGCAACAGTGGGAGGAGTCTTCACACTGGGCAAAGGTGTTGTGCATCCAGTTTCTATGGAAATACTCAAAGCTAGTAGAGAGAATAGATGCCCACTAACAGTCAGTGGTGAGTGTTTGACCAGTTGATCAGAGCCAGCAAGAAGAAAGATTGGAGCATAAGATGCAAGGAAACCAGGTATGTGGGTGGGCCTGGAAGGGTGGGCCGTGCCTTGGGAGATCTTTGTGACAAGCTTTAACACCACAGAGAGCATCTATCTTGGAAGAGACGCTAAGTAACCAAGGAGACACAAACAGCTTGAGCTGTTGAATTCAACCAGCCTCTGTCATTGTCCATGTGGGAGCTGCTACAAAAATGATGTGAGGGAGTAGTCACGGCGACAAGGAGGGAGGGAGACTGCTCACGGGTCCAAAAGCATCAGCTGTCACTCACCAGGGGCATCTACCTGCACCTGCTGCCAAACGTTCAAACTTCCAACAACGAGACCCGCGCTTGGTTCTTCCTAGAGCATTGTCCCGTGACAGACGATCGAGGGTCAAGTTAAGCTTCTTCCACAGAGAAGAGGCAGTAACATGCGTTTGACTGAAATCGGCAGGTGTCCTAGAAATGGGTCCGCCTTCTTTCCCTGGGCCTCAGCCTCTATCAGTTCTCAAGAGCTTTCCGAATGCTGGAAACACCTACACGGAACCCCATCAGTTGTTTCACTGGAAACAACTTACTACGAAGGAGACGTGGCAGGAGTCAGATGGGCATGAGTCGCTTGGGCCCACCAGGTACTGCATGGTACGGGGGTGCCTGGGTGTTTAACTGAGGAAGGTGTAAGAGGCACAGCAAAGAGGCCAGCTCCAAGACGATGCGGGCGGGTGCACCACGATGTAGGACGCACCCAAATCAGTGACCACTTAATGCTGCTACGTCCAAAGCATTTACACTACACAAAGAGAGAGGGTGGCCCACTCACCATAACTCCCAGAGACACATCTGGGAAACATGTACTTCCTGCACCCCACAACTCCGGACTCCTCCTGATTCCCAAAGAAGGAGTTCTTGCATCAGGGTGAAGAGCCCCAGTGGACTCTGAATACGGCCACTACCCGGGCCATTCAGGTTCCCCCTGCAAAGGTAGCAGCAGGTGCGTCAGTCACCTGCCTATGGCTGGGAGCAATGCAGGGGCCCCTCTCCCTACTCCTATTAGCATCAGACCACCAGTCCCACACTCCCCAGTAACACAAGGAAGGAAGTAAAAATTACACACAATGGGGAGAAAGAAACCAAACTGTCTTTACTCACAAATACCATCATTGTGCTTATAGAAACTCTCAGAGAACTTACAAAAGAGCTTGTGGCACTAGTAAGGGAATATCACAAATTCATAAGACACAAGGTTAGTCTACAACAGTGAATTACTTCACCACATACCACCAATAGACATTGAAATTTAAAATTCAAAAATGATACTTTTACAAAAGCCCCAAACAATGAAATGCTTCTGCGTAATCTAACAAAATTATATGCAGGATCTATATGTGAAAAATCAAAAACTCTGTGTAAAAAATCAAAGAAGACACGAATACAGACGGAATCTCTGTTCATGGGTTGGAAGACATTACTACTAAGATATCAATTATTTGGAACTTGATCTACGGATTCCACACAATCAAAATCTCAGCAGGCTTTTTGTAGCTGTTGAAGAAGTGATGCTAATGTTTATATGAAAAGGGAAAAGACGTAAAGTGGCCAACACAATACTGAAAAGAACCAAGTTGAAAGATGCACGCCATCCAATTTCAAACTTAGTGTAATGCAAAAATGATCACGCTGTGGTTTCTCCATTCCATTGCCTAAAATCCCTTTGTTAAAGAACATTTGATATATTTGTGGGGGTCTATTTATAGGTTCTCTATTTTGTTCCTGCGATCTATTTGTGTATTCATTTGCCAATACCATATATCTTCATTTCTGTAGCTTTATAGTAGGTCTTGAGGTCAGTCCCCAAACCCCACATTCCACCCAAAGATGCATGCCTCCTAACCCCTCAAACTTCAAATGTTACTTTATATAGCAGCAAACGGTCTTTGCAGATGAGATTGAGTTAAGGATCTTCAAAGGGGATGTTATTCTGTATTATCTGGGTGGGCCCCGAATGCAATCATATGTATCCTTAGAGGAGAGAGGCAGAGGGAAGTCCCTCGCACGGAGGAGACTGTGACCTGAAGCCAGAACAGAGAGATTGGACGATGCTGGCCTTGAAGATGGCAGTGATGTGGTCACAGTCATGGAATGATGTTGTCACCAGAGGCTGGAAGAAGAGAAGATCTGATTTTCCCTTACAGCCTCTAGGGGAACAACCCCACTGAAACCTGGATTATGGCACAGTGATACTGTTTTATTATGATGGGAACATTTAACATGAGACCTACCCTCTTAAAATACTACACAATACATTATTCTTGACTACAGGTGCAGCAAATTCCTAGAGCTCACTCATCCTGCCTAAATGAAACCTTATACCTATTAATGATTTTCAGGTCCAAATAAGATTCAGCACCTCTTTTCTAAAGGATTTTCTGTAATTTATTGTATACTTTAAAATAGATCGAAGAGAAGACTTTTAATATTCCAACACAAGGAAAAGATAAATGGTTGAGGTGACGAATAATCCCAACCACACTGATTTGATCATTACACATTGTATACACGTATTGAAATATCACACATACCCCCAATATATGTACCCTTAAACTATGATATGGTATATCAATTAAAAATACAAGTAAGTCATTTCTGGGTGATCTGAGAAAAGACATTTTTTTCTTTCTCTTCTTTTTTTCATTGTTTTTCATCTGTAAAATGGGATTGATGGCATCAAGCCTGTAATAATGGAATAAACAGAATGTGGTTTAATTTATTAGGAGTGCCTGGCACACGGTAGGTACTGGATACAGACTTGCTATCTGTGGTACGTGATTATGTTACGTTATGGTATGTTACAGTGTTATATGTTTAGGTTATGTTTGCTATTATGTTATGTTAGTCACGTGGTTGTCCCCACTAATGGGGATTGTAATTGTCTTGTATCCTCAGCTTATGTTCCTTAAACATAAGCATTTTATGAGACGATGCTTTGTACCACATGTGCAAATGTTGTGGAATTACTTAAAATTTGAATAAAGCGCACTGTAGGAGTTGAAGACCTCACAAGGCTTTACCTTTGCTTAAAATATTAATTCAATAAAACGCCTCCTCTTTACATAATCTTTTATTGAATAGTGAGGGTTTAAATGTTCATTCTCACAGAAATCTTTGCTCAGGTTTCTGGAACTTAAGTTGCAATTTTAAATGTTTTCTGTCAAACGGAAGTGTCTAGAAATCCATCTATCCTCTTTGAGGTTGCACTTCCCAAAGCCGTGGAAGGTCAACACAGCAGCACCCTACAACACCCTGTATTTATGGCTCAGACGCTTGCCTCACCTGACACCGTCACAGTGGCACGCTTGCTTGTTACCTCGGTTCAGGAGAAACACGAAGGAGTGTGGAGTTACCCACAAGGCACGCGGTTCTCGGCCCACGTAGGTCGCTAACCAGCATTAGGATCTTGGACAAGTAAATTGATCCCTCTGCTCCTCAGCTTGTTTACGTATAAAATAAATTATTTTTACATTAAATCAGAGGTTTTCAATCTGCTTTGTTTTCTTTCTCAGAGATTATGCAGAAATGATTTGTGTGTATTTTTAGTTGATTTATCATAGTTGTACGTATGTATATATTGGGGATATGTGTAATATTTTTATACATGTAGACAATATATGTCATGACCAAATCACTGTGATGGGAATTCTCCACCACCTCAAATATGTGTCTTCTCTTTGTGTTGGGAAAATTAAAATTCTTCTCTTCAACCTATTTTGAAATATGTAATAAATTACAGAAAACACTTTAGAAAAGAGGTGCTGAATCTTATTTGTACATAAAAATCATTAATAGGCATAAAGTTTCAGTTAAGAAGAGTTAATAACTCTAGGAATTTGCTGTATAGCACTGCACCTGCGGTCAACAATAATCTATTGTGTATTTATTTTTTAAGAGGGTAGATCTAATATTAAATGTTCTATCACAATAAAATTGAATTTAAGAAAACACAAAGACTATGTTGAAAATGTGAATTATTGGGCCTGGCCCCAGAGACGATGGTTCTGTGTGGATTCTGATTTCCCGGGCAGCCTAGGTGAGGGATCCTGTGTCTCGTTAGAAAGAACAAAGCCAGGTGATGTGAGAGAGGTCAGGTCCTCCTTTTACGATTCAAGCTGTCTTGCTTTAATCATATTAGCTTTGTTTTTATTTATTTTTATTTTTTTAAATGTTGGATTTGGCCTAAAAATTTGTTTGAGAATAGAATTCCGTTTCTCCCAAAAATAAAATAAAAGTTTGAAAACCAATGAGATAATGAATATGAATTTTCTAGCAGAGCTTGGGTTTTAAGAATCACTCAATTATTTAGATATTACTTTCGGAAGACAGATGTGAATCAGTGACTTAAAAGCCTCAAATTATAAGGTGCTTTGATCACGGTGATTCCTTTCTATGTTATTTATTTAGGGTAGGTTCAAAATGGTATGCAAACATATCCTGTCACGACAAATTGCTTAAAGCATTAAAGCAATGCAAGTGCACATTTGGGAAGAGTTGAAGTGAACTAGGGGTGCTGTTGGGATCAATGTGATCACAAATCCTAGTTGCATTTATACATAATAAATAAGATCTCAGATTCTTTTTCATCCTGGTCTGCAGTAAGGCACGCCTCCTGAGATGGGGATCTGAGGTGGGTCCCACAGCATACGTAGTGGTCAGTAAGGTAAGTTGGAATGGAATGTTTAATTCCCTGGAGTTCAGGACCATCCACTGTATCACCCTGGATAAACGCATCAGCGTTTCTGAGTCATTTACCTGATTATTTTTAAGCATGCTATTTGTTCTCCTTAACTTCCAGCATCGATGTATGGTCTCCAAACGGGATAACTTCTATGAAAGAGATTCATCAACTGTAAATACATAAAGATATGAAAAGATAACTATATAAGCTTCAAGTAAGCTTAAGATCCCAGATTTAGAATGGTTAAAAGGAAAGCTTCAGCCAAATTAAATTTAAAAGGGTATAACCGAGCAATGAGTGATTCATGAATCAGGCAGCCTTCCCAGCCAGAGTGGGCTTAGAGACTCCAGTGCAGCCACGGGGTGGAAGAAGATTTTTGGACCTAAAAAGGAAAGGAAAGGAACCTACGGAAAACAGCAGCGAGGCACAGAGACAGCCGCATGGGATACAGCTCAGCATTTACCTTATTTGAACGGTCAGCCCTTTTTAATTGGCAAAAGCTCAGTGACTGGCACAAGCGTAGGCTGTGGTCTGTCTACGTCTCCATTCAGGCTGTGGTTCACAAGGTACAGAGAAACCTTCAGGCCAAGCTTAAAATATGTATAGAGGCCACTTTAGGCTAAACTTGATTCAACAGAAACTTCAAAATATTTGGACCTGATACAGTCAGGCAATACATCAAATAAAGATTAGGGAGTAACTGCAATGAAATATTGAACCTATGTATTGCTACCATGAATGCCTTTCTCACCAGGCTTAGCAGGGCGGGCATTTGCCAAAGAGGGGACTGGGTGGTGTGAAGGCTGCTGGACTGAGAGCAGCATAGACATCCGTTTGCAGCAATATCAATTACAAAGGCCAAATGGGAGACCGAGGCGGTTGGCAATTTGGGGCACATCCAAGATGTAAAACGTCAAGTAAATGTTCTTATAATTATTTTCAAGATTTGGGAGATATACACACACACACACATATATATATACACACATACACACACATACATACACATATTTGGGAGATATATGTATATATATGTAACTTAAATGCGTATTCTTTGAAAACGTGTATTCATTTGACAGCACCTACCTATCTGTTAGGTCTTTCATCACCAGTTTCTTAAGACTTGGATTATATTTTATTTCTTTTCTAAATGTTTTACTTGGAACCTGATACAATGAATATCATATAGTTAATACTATATAACTACTTCCTGACTTACATTGAAAGAAACTGCATTTCCATTTGTGGAAACATTTCTTCACTTTTTTATGAAAGAAAAGAAAAATCAGGGATAGCTTTTTCTTTTGTTTCTTTACTGAGACAGGGTCTCACTCTGTCACCCAAGCTGGAGTCCAGGAGTGTGATCTTAACTCACTGCAGCCTCAATCTCCTGGGCTCAAGCTGTCCTCCTTCCTCACCCTCCCAGGTAGCTGGGACTACAGGCTCATGACACTATGCCCAGCTATTATTTATTTATTTATTTATTTATTTATTTATTTATTAGTAGAGACAGGGTCTCACTATGTTGCCCAGACTGGTCTTGAGCTCTTGGCCTCAAACAGTCCTCCTGCCTCAGCCTCCCAAAGTGCTGGGATTACAGGTCTGAGCTACCATGCCTGGCCACTGGTATCTATTTAATGCTGGATAAAATACGTTTATCCGTGTCACTCCTTCTCAATTGAGGCAATCTTTTGCTCTTTCATTTCATTTTCTCAATTTAGGGGAGGAGAATTAAAACTAAAAATGAACAAGGACAGCCACCTTTTCAGTAGTAAGGTGAACACATTTGGACAGAAAGACGAATCTCAGCTTATCCACTGCCCCGGGCGATGTTATCTTAACATGACAGGTATTTTTTTCAAACTTTTCATCCCTGCTATTCAGCTGTGAGAAGAGAATGGAACGTTTCAGGAGTCGGAGGCAGTCGCTGCTTGCTCAAGTGTCTTTTCAGAGCGCCGTTCTCTTTCTGGAAGCTGAGTGATTACCGCTGAGGGCTCTAAAGCGCATGCGTCGTCTTGGTCATTAAGCGAGAGGGCTGGGCAACCTCAGTAATTAAAACGCTCCGTCCACGTGAGCCTAGAGGGCCTCCTGCAGCCAGTGGTGCTGACCAGACTGCTCTGAGCAGGAGGGAAGGTTCCAGCTGAGAGAGGTTTTTAAAGTTTAGCTTAAAAACATGCTTGGAGCCTCTGATATCACCAGGTGGCTACTTGTCAAATATGCTTTGCCACCATTAGCTGATCTGGGAAATAATTTGTCTGCCCTTCAAAAGAAATTAAGTGAGAATCCAGACTCTCCCAGGCAAGGGAGAGCAGCCTGCAGGACCAGAAAAGAAAATTAGCACCTGCCGTGGCCACTGCCCTTCTCCCACACTCAAGGAAATACCATCTTTACGATGTCGTCAAAAACCAGCATTTTTCTCTCTGCATTTTAGCGTAGGGGTTGGTTCTTCTTTCTCTGGAAAAAGGTTTCTGAGTTTTTACTTTGTGCTTAAAAATTATTGATAAAAAGGCAATTAATTAATTTTTAAAGTCACATTCTTCAGCCAAGAATTATCCTAGTAACTGTTGCAGAAATATTCTTGAACATGAAATATCAAAAAGCATCATTCAATTTCCAGCAACATTTAAACGAAGTTAACACAGGGGAATAGGGCACAGGCCTGTGGGGTAATTAATGAATATTTATTGAGTCTTGTTTGGGACAAAATGGGGAAAATGAGATGTGTAAAGTTCTCTCCACAAGGTGCTTACAGACAGATTTAGGGGAAAAGAGGAACACAAGGACCTAATACTCATCATATAGGAGTGAAAAAGAAATGACTTGGGCAAATAGTGAGGGCAAGGGAGTCCCTCAGTAAGGTTTCCTTTTCAATAAAAAGCAGCCCCCAAATGATTTCTTTTCTAACAAAAAGCAACCTGTAAAATTGAGCTGTAAACATAGATAAGCAAGCTGGACGCTTGCAGGGGTGAATGCGGGCAGCTATGCTGATAGGAAAGGGGCTCCCTGGGAGCCAGGCATGTTCAACATGCCGGCTCCATCTTCCCTCTTTTTGGCCAGTCGTGTGCAGAGTAAGGAGAAGACAACAGGGCAGTGGCCAAAGACCCCATTTCTCCATTTGCATAAGACAAGATTAGGGTGGGGCACCAGTTTCCTCTCGCGCTATATAAAGGTCACACCTGGTCCAATCAATCTTTGGACCCTATGGAAATCAGATACCACCTCCTCAAGCCAGTCTGTAAAGTCCCGTGCACTTCCCTGTGGGGTGGAAGACCCACTTAGGCACCTCTCTCTGCAAGACAGAGTTACTCTCCTTTCTCTTTCTTTTGCCTTTTCATCCTCCATTCCTAAACTCACTCCTTGCGTGTGCACGTGTCCTTGACTTCCTTGGCATGAGGCAATGAACCTCGGATATTACCCCAGGCAATGACACCGCTTCACTGAGAGTACAGCAGGTCTAGGATACCATGATGATTCGCTCACCATGTACAGATCTGCAGGCCAGCCCGGTTCAGCCGAGTTAGGGGATTTTCACAGAGAACATGGACATGAGCATCTTTCCTTCGTTAAGCTTTCCAAAAACTTAAAGCAAAAAGAAGGGTTTGCCAGTGCAAGCTATTCTGTGTAGCTGCCCAACGTCATGGGATTTTGAACCAGGCCATAAGGAATGCCCAAGTCAGGTGGAATGCCATTAGCCTGTGAACCCCAAATATCTGAGACAGATCTCAGTCAACTTAGAAAATTTATTTTGGGCTGGGCACGGTGGCTCACACCTGTAATCCCAGTACTTTGGGAGGCCGAGACGGGCAGATCCCGAGGTCAGGAGATCGATACCATCCTGCCTAACACGGTGAAACCCCGTCTCTACTAAAAATACGAAAAACTAGCCCGACGAGGTGGCGGCATCTGTAGTCCCAGCTACTCGGGAGGCTGAGGCAGGAGAATGGCATGAACCTGGGAGGTGGAGCTTGCAATGAGCTGAGATCCGGCCACTGCGCTCCAGCCTGGGCAGCAGAGCGAGATTCCATCTAAAAAAAAAAAAAAAAAAAAAATTTATTTTGCCAAAGGTAAGGATGCATGCCCGTGACATGGCCTCTTGAGGTCCTGATGACATGTGCCCAAAGTGATCAGGGAACAGCTTGGTTTTATACATTGTAGGGAGATGTGAAACATCAATCAATATGTGTAAGAGGTACATTGGTTCCATCCAGAAAGGAGCGACAACTCAAAGCGGAGAGGGTGTGTCCAGGTCATAGCTAGGTAAGAGACAAACAGTAGCATTCTTTTGAGTTTCTGATTAGCCCTTCCAAAGGAGACAATCAGATATGCATTTATCGTAGTGAGCAGAAAAATAACTTTGAGTTCTGTCCATCCTTGTCCATAGGGAAATTCCTTGTGAGGGAAGTGTGCAGCTTTTTTATCTTAGTAGCTATCTCTTTTAGGAATAGAATGAGAAGCAGGTTTGCCCTAAGAAGTTCCCAGTTTGACTTTTGCCTTTGCCTTAGTGATTATGGGGTCCCAAGATTTATTTTCCTTTGGGAAGTCAAAACATCCACCATCTCCAAATCAAAGGAGAAAGCTCCAAAAAGATGACCCTTAGAAATCACCCCATGTTTATTGTACAATATTCTAAATCCTTTATCCCAGGCTTTGAGGAAAGACTTTGTCTATACCATCACATACAGAGCGCTGAAGCTGTGAACATGCTAACAAGACCAAATGGGGAGGGCCAGAGAAGGAAAATGATCCTTCCCGGGGCAGCGCAGCTCAGGGCTCCTCTGGAGAATTGAGCCCAGCTCCATCTTCAGCACTTAATTGGGGAAGTGGCATTTCCACAGCAGTGTGCACAGGCAGAGGCAGGGAGCCTTCCCATCCCAGAGTTTCTAAACAACAGTAAACGTGAAGAATTGTTTTCTTAACATATGCAAATTCCCCTTCCCTTACTACGCTTTGTTTACCGAGGTATGATTATTACACCTGATGGGATCCTATCATTTATTCCTTCAGGGAGCATTTGGGAAGCCACAGGATGAATATTTCAGTGCTAGACATAGGAAGATCAGCCACCATCTGCGCCTTCAGTTAACGCAGGCACCCACATGGCCCTAACACTTCAAGGAGCATAGCAGTTGAAGGCTGTACAGAGGCGTCATGCAGGTAAGGAGTCAGACAGTTACGGGGTGCAAAATTAAATGGCCTAATTTAAAAATTCGTATTATTTGCAACAGGGTGTGTTTGCTGTGTAACAAGATCTCAGGAGTGTACAAAAATAACCGTTCCTTGTTCCCAGACATCTCGGTTGGGCTCAGGTGGGTGGAGGAGAAGGTTTGGCTGGGGTAGCTGAGTTCCACAGTCTGTCACCCTGGGCCTAGCATTATGGGCTAACCTAGGCATGTTCCGCTCATGGTGCGGGAGAGGTGCCAATAGGAATGAATGAGGTTGGGCTGGAAGTGGCATGTCTGGCTTTCCTCATTCTTTCCACCAAATGCAGTCACATAGCTGATGCAGGCCTATGATACAGGAACACACCCTACTGATAATGAACAGAGGACAGGGAAATACTGGGTGGAAGAGAGCAGTTCCCTGGCAAAAGCCCCACCCTCAAGCCTGGAGACCTGCGGCCCTAAGTGGGAACAGGCGTTTCTGTTTTTGTGCCTAAAAAGTTGCCTTTTGGCCCGCCATGTCCCCCTGTCCTATACCCATATAAACCCCAAACCCCAGGCAGGCAGACAGCGGAACAACGTGGCAGAGAAAGAGAGAAGAGGAGGAACGTCTGAACACGGAGAGGAGTTTGGCTGTGGGCGGTTGGAGAGGAGTCCAGTCGCTGGACGACTTCTCCAGGGGAAGATCATCTCCCCGTTCTGTCCCCTCTTCCGGCTCCCCATCCATCCCTCTGGGAGCCACCTCCAACCACTCAATAAAACTCCCTCATCGTCCTTCCCATCTGATTCTTCTGGGATGCTGGACAAGCGCTTGGGATACAGAAAGCTGTCATGCTGGGCCTCTGTCCTTGCAGAAAGGCAGAGGGTCCGCTGAGCTGGTTAACAAGTCATCCAAGGATGGCAGGGCTAAAAGGGTAAAGCATGACCACAAGCCCGCTTGGACTCCTGCACCTGTCTGTCTGTGTGCTCCCCCAGCCTCAGCGGTTAGAGCAGCGGCTGCCACTGAACAAACGAGCCACACCCTGCCACACATCCTGTGAGGGGGATCAGGGAGCTCTGCCATTTCACCACCCATTGGTGCGAGGAAGTGCAAACACACAGAAAAGAGGGTGCAGTTAGGGAAACGGAGAAGGGGGCCCCATCACGTATACAGCACACTGTGTGTGGTCAACTTTCTTAATCAGAGACATGAAGAAAACATCAAATCACACGTGGATGCTTCAGCACATTTACTTTATTTTTAAACCAGTGGCAAAGGCAGGTTGATGTTGGAAAGCCAGTCGGCCAACATTAAACAGGTGGAAAAGCTCCTTGAGATGACTCTGTGAAGATCTCACAGTGGTGGGAAGTCGACACACTATGGTAAACCCACATGGGCCAGAGGTAAGAAACCTCTGGAAAATGGTGTTTTAAGATAATCTTAAACAAAAGCTGCTGTTCTCTACCATGTGCTGTCAGCTCATGGGTCACAAAACGGAAGGCAACTCCAGCAGCTGTAGAAGCAGGCACACGTTTGACTGAAGAAAATCCACATCTTCCACACACACAGGCTGGAGGACACACGGCCCTCTTCAAACATACAGAATTAAAAACTATGGACACCATCTGCAATGTTTAAATTCCAAACGAAATGTCATTTTTCCCACTTTTATTTGAGTGGTACTGGTTTGCTACCCAAATTCACGTCTGCAAGACATGGTTAAAAGTTCAGAATACCTTTAATTCATCTTTTATTTGCATCATTAGCATAAATACTCTTACTGTAGAGAGAGGATCTCTCTGAGATTATACTTAGTGATTTGTTGAATTATTAGACTAAGAACAGGAAATCTTTAGGCTGACTATGAAATCGAGGCGGGAGCCACGCGAAGTCCCCTCTCCTCTTTTTAAGACAGCGGACCTCCCCGCAGATGTGCAGTTTGATAGATGAGTGCAGCAGCAGGAAAAACACAGGCTCTGTGCAGACACCAATCACCCCGGCAAGGTGGGCCTGGCTGAATGCTTGGGGCATTCATTTAGCTGAGCTAAAAATTATCCCCTTCATGTTGGCAGAGAGGTTGTTATTTCTGCTTCGTGGTCCTTAGGAAAGTCACCTCTGCTTTTGAGAGATGTAGGCGGCTTTTGAAAAGCCTCCCAGTCAATCTCTCTCCCTAAAGCCACTGGTACCTTCCCCAAGATGCCCTGATGTGGACAGACTCTGACCACATCCTGGAGAAGAGCTCCACTGCGGGAATGAAGGCAGTGGTTCCAAAATCTTCTGCTCCTTTCATTAAATTTAAGGTACATAAAGGGAGGGAAGCTACAGGAGTCTGAAACAGCAGAATATGCCTTTAACATTCAATTTCTGAATAGATGACTCTAGAGTTATTAGCAGAAAGAAAACTATTCTAGTCACAAATTCACAAATAACGAATTATGAGTGATCTTAAGCAAAGCCTTTTTTTTCTAAATCTTCTTTCTCAAAAAAGGGAACAAACTCCTTGATTTCTTGAGAATATTTTTGCCTAAAATTAAAGTATTACGTGGAAAAATATTTTTATTTTTTGTTATTTTTAACAAGAAATTCAATAAATTGATGATGCTTCATATAAAAGTAGCA
Source organism: Papio anubis (assembly GCF_008728515.1). Classification (NCBI taxonomy): domain Eukaryota; kingdom Metazoa; phylum Chordata; class Mammalia; order Primates; family Cercopithecidae; genus Papio; species Papio anubis. The sequence continues at coordinate 124,024,482 of NC_044986.1, forward strand.
GAAGGAATGATGAAAATAGAAGAGACGAAGGAAATAAAGAAAAGAGAGAGAATAGGGACTGTGGAACATCATATTTCTCTTTAGTGTTGCAGAGGCGGGATTTTCAGGTTTGAACATGGATATTGCATTTTAGTTAGAGCATTGCTTAACTCAAGAAGAAGCAAAGGAAACACAATCATGATGTTTGTGGAAAAGGACAGATGACATTAAGCTGTTTAAGTCATTAAACTATTACAATGTCATGGAAAATATTACTAAAAATATCTTAGAATGGCATGTCTATGAGCAAACACTCTTCTGGAACTGGAAAGCACTATCTGTATCAGAACATGTAAAAAGGTAGTTCCTAAATAATGCCGATTTATGCAAACTCTTCAGTTCAAATAAAAATATATAAGGAAAAAAACATAACTTACCACTGAGGCATTCACCTTGACAGACTTGGTTTCTACTGCTCTGAGAGGTGTGAAAAGGAAGTAAACCCGATTTCTGCTCTAGCATGCAACCACTGGTAGAGTATCGTCTGGGTTTCATCAACACAAATAGGAAAGGCATGTAATCTGAAAATGAATTTTGAGCCAATCCAGAAAATTCAGGCAAGCTCAGCTGGCCGCAGGAACAGGGAGTGCAGACCTGTGTTACCTTCGCAGGGGGCTTTACCTGGATGCAACTTGTTGATGTAGTTTCTGAAGCCCTTGGCCTTGTTGCTGTTTCCCAGTCTTGCACTGACTGCAGTGAAACAGGGACTAGTTCTGTTGGCATCTGATAGCAACCCCTGACCCGTGAACACGCACATTCACTCAGCAAACACACACTGGGCTCCAAATCTCTGCTGGGCACTGTGCTGGGGTCACGTCTACCCAATGCAAAAACCAATCCTTGTGTTCGCTTAACATTTGGTGACTGGTTTATGGGGTGCACGAGTAGCTGATGTGTTAAGAGTGAAAAGAAGTCTGGAGAAAGCTACCATCATTGACCACCCAACAGGAAAAGATGTTGAGTGACATTGAACGTAATCCAGGAAAGCCGTGTTCTTGGATGAGCTACAGGTTTCTCGTCACCAGAGAGATTCAGAGTGATGGAGGCTGGGGAGGTAAATGGTGAAAAGCATGCTGAATTATCTTCCGGTTTTCTCTTCTTGGTGATTTACTGCAGTTTGTACAGTGGAGGAAGGGGGCAATCTTCTGACTCTTTGGGAAATGACCTGTACATGGTAATGGTTACCGTTGTGCATGCAAAGGAATCCCAAAATATCCTACCAGAACGTCTGTGGTTAGGGATCTTAATGAAAAGCATAACCTTTTCTAAACAGCTTAATGGCTTATCATTTTGAAGTTGATCTCTTTGTATCAAGAGAAGACATTTAATAATGTTTATCTCTTTTTAATGTAACCTTTAACAGATTAAAGGGATCCAATGTTTGTTATTCTGTTAAACTTTTTTTTCTCAGTTGAAAATTTCCACAGGTTGCCCTTCTTCCAAAAGGTAATGACTGAAATCCCAGTATGTTGGGGGGCCGAGGCGGGCAGATCACATGAGGTCAAGGAGTTCGAGACCTGCCTGGCCAATATGGTGAAACCCCGTCTCTGCAAAAAATACAAAAATTAGCTGGGCATGGTGGCACACGCCTGTAATCCCAGCTACTTAGGAGGCTGAGACAGGAGAATCACTTGAACCTGGGAGGTGGAGGTTGAAGTGAGCTGAGATAGCACCACTGCACTTCAGCCTGGGTGACAGAGAGAGACTCTTGCTTGAAAACAAATAAATAAATAATAAAAAGGTAATGAGTGAGGTATAAATAATGTTGGCCAAAAACGATTGGTTTTATTATCTCTAAAGTCACATAGCTTACAAAATTTACTTATTTTTATATTTGAAATAATAAAATAGATGCCAGGTTTTTTATACTCGGCATGTCACGTATTTTTCTACATTTTGCTTCTATTTGATTGTGTAAAAATAATCTACTCTAACTTTATATTCTCTAATTTTAAACATGGTCTTTTGAACAATTTTTAACATCAGCATCCTCTGGAAGAGATTAATTATGAAGACTCATAATAACTCAATAAGTCAACAATAACTATGATGTAATAGTAATATAATAGCATAATAAAATTCCTAGATGTAGAAATTTTATTTTAAAAATTGCCTACTTTTCCAACAAGGAAAGTTATTATTCTCTTTCTTAAAAGCTGTCTTGTTACAGTTTTTCATCTTATTTCTTCTGTCATGAGCAGCATCATTTCATATTTGGCAATGGATAACTGAATAATTGACCAAAACTTCAAACATACTGCATTAAACATATATAGCTTAGTTTAATAAAATCACTAGTAATCTCTATTCACACACAATAATGTTTTAAAGACACCTCTATGATTTGGGGACATTAATCTGGGAGATCAGGGGCGTAGTATCCTGCTAAAGTATGGACCGTAATTGTGTTACAGTCACATCCTGAAACTCTCAAACTCTTCCCCTCAAAGGACATTCCTGAACTTTTAACTTCAGGAGACTCTTGAATACATTAATCTGAAGACTTAGAATAACTCAAAATAGGTCAACAATGACCGCACTCTAACAAACTCCATAATGCGTACTGTCTGAAAGACATCCTTAGTGTTGCACCTCTCCTGTATTTACCCTTTATCACAGTGTAACACACTGGCTGCTTGGATAAAAACATAACAAAATATAACAAAGTTCCTACATGCACTGTAGTCTCTTTGTTTTCTCATGGGACCTTGCAGAATCGATTAACTTTTCTACTTAATATCAACATGCATCATGAGATGTAGCAAAACATTTCTTTATTATGTCAATCACAGCTGGGTGGTCCTCCCTTCAGACTTGCAGGAAGCACCAGGATGTGAGGGCAACCTCTTATGAACGCTGACCTCCAGGCCGTGTGGTACCTGTGACAGAACATTTGTGCATTTTGAGTACTTTTCACTTGGTGGCTCACTTGAGTAAACAGTTACAGGTGCAATGACTGGGCCCCATTATATTGTGAGACCATTGTCATGAATCCTGCATAGTTGGAGTCTTCTGAACAGAGGCTTGTTTGAATAACAAACTGGCCTTGTAAGCTGCAGATCAAGCGTTACCCTGAGAGATTTAAGAATGTGCCCTATGCTGGGGACGCCCCAGGGTGATGAAGCTGAGATACTCCCTAATCCCCACGGAGGGCTCGGTTTACATTCCAGGAGAGCAAGTCATCTCTCCACGCAGAGGAAGGGTCAGGTGAATGTGACAGCAGTCGACGAAGAATTCAGAGTGTCCTAGTTTTGGGGTTCCTGCAGTTCAATTCACAGAACTCGTGGGAAAACATCTCGCCCTCATCACACTGTCCTGTGGGAACTGGGGCATGGTAAGCAATGCGGATAATTGTTCAGGCTGCTGCTTTTGTTGTGAGTCATGTTCAATTTCTGTCTCTGACCCAGGGATCTTGTGTCTTCTGTCAGGGTACATGTGGGAAATTGTGATAGGCAGCTTGTTACTTTGCAAGTAGGGTAAAACTTCAGACCCACTACAGTTTCAGACTTAACACATTTCTGCATACATAAAACAGAAATGCATCTATACAGAAATATAAAATATATGAATTATCCAGATCATAAACATTCACTTTTATTTATTTGACTATAAATATCAAAAATGTTATGAATATGACCAGAGGAATTTAAACGTTGTTCAAAGTTTCTAGACATTTCTATGCTAATTATATTTATGACATTGCCTACTAAGGAACTTTTCAAGCAATAGAAGAAATTAGAAGAAAGGAACAGGTTGCTTGGAGTTGGAATTATTGAGGTCAGGATTTGAAAGTAGCAAGTATATCTAAAGATGCAAATCCGGAAGCTGTTATATCTAAGTTAGGCTATCAGGACAAATTTCGGATCAGAAGTCAAAATCCTGAATTGCAAAATTCAGACAGTTAAGCTGCCCTATCATAGAGGTTACAAAAGAGATGATGACCGAGCAGAGTGCCTAGGACCTGGGAGTCCCTTCATGGCTGGTAGAAATCCTCCTGCCTCCCAGCCCTGGTTTCCTCAGTGGTTTGGTCCAACCCTAACGTTGAAATCAATACTTCACGCTTACTTGCTGCCTGAAGTCAGCAGATTAGCGACTCAGAGATGACCTCCGAGTTGCTCCTTTGTAATTTTAAGAGGGCATTCAGCTTAGAATTTTAAAATCAACAAAAATCTAATCTGGCTAAGAGGAGTTACTCTATTGTTCACATTACTAATATTACATAATATTGACTCAAAATCCAATAAAGTATTTTAAAGCACCTGAAAAAACACTAATACCCCCTTTGATAATATGCATGCCCTCTTACAAACACAACTGCATGTTTATGGAACAAGAAATTTGCATTCATTTAGAAGTTACTTTATAAAATTTGCTTATGAGATTAACTGGAAGAACCTGAATCATTTGTTTTTCTAATTTCTGGCTTTAAAAAAGTACTGTGCAAGGAAATGAGTTTATTCATGAAAGCAGAAGTTCCAACTCAGTGAATGTAATGGAAAAAACCAACAATTTGTTTTCGTAGGCTTTTTCTTGAGATTTTAATATCAATATATGTCCTCAATTTACCTCTAATGCTGAGAACTTTTTACATTTTAGTTCTGCACGAGCAGCTTTATTTTCTAGAAAAACAAAATATGATTTTGAAGTCTTTTTATAGAGAAGAGCATTATATCTTTGATTGTTTTCAAATTTCATCATATTTCAAATAATTATCTTGGAAGATAATGATAGCTAGGGTTTATTTATTGTTTATTTGCACCAGGCACTATTCCCAGTGTTTTATATTTATTCTCTCATTTATTCTTTCCAACAACTCTATGAGATAAATATCCTCATTTAGCAGATGAAGAATTTGAAGCAAGAGAGTTAAACTACTTGCCCACGCTGACAAAGACAGTTTTGCAAAACCATATCTCAACCAAGGTCAGACCCTTACTCCTGGCCTGCAATTACTGCTCTAATCTGTCTTATTTATAGTAACTTCAGCAAATGCTTCTGAATATCTCTATCAATGCCCCAAGAGCGGGCTAACAAAAAAAACCTGAACTGTAAAAACGAAGGCCAAAATGAAACAGACATGGATAAAACATAAAAAGTGATGTCATTCCACATTTAAGACAGTTATCACAATTGGCAGCTAATTCTACGGACGATTTCTTGAATAAGGAAGAATTTCTTAAATCAGACAATATACTAAAAAAAAATCAGCACATTTGAGACTTCCTTTTGCATCTGCAAATTTTAGAAGTGGGGAGCAAAAAAGGTCAGACCATTAAAAAAAAGTTGGAATATGGCAAAAGCAATATTTAGAGATGAATTAATAACTTCAAAGTTTATCCATGTGCTTTCCCAAGCTCGTCAGTTTCCAATATTTCATATGTCAATAAAGCCATATCCATGTAGTTATTAATACTAATGCAATGGTTGAAAATTGTGGTGAGAATAAAAATTTTATTTAGATAACCAATTAGGAAGTTAGAAATTAAAAGTATTACCAGAGACATAAATATCTAAATCCTCAGTTCTTGTTATTTAAGTGACAAAATCTGCAAGGTTTCAAGGCAAAAATATGTTTTTTGCCCAATGTTAAAATGCATAGGTTGAAACTGCTGTGAAAAACAAATATAATTCTGATTTAAGTAACTGATTTTTTAAATAAATAAAAATACAGTATCACTTAAGATCATAAAATCCTAGCAAATCTAAAAGGTTATGATGCTCACAGCATCTGCCTGTTTCCATGTCACACCTGAGCATTCGAGGATCCCAGAGCCTTCGTGGCACCCAGCAGGCACCCGATGGAGCCTCATGCCAGCCCCATCACCCCTGTTTCTAACTGTCTCACCTTGCATTGGATGAAGGTGCATTTTATATTTTGGGTATTTCTTCAACTCAAGTTTCCTAGGTAGACAAATGGAAGTAAACTGCAAAAGTACATGATTCCACTAAAATTATGTGAGATTTATTTCCATAAATGGAAAGATGTCTCCAAGGAAATATCTTAATGTTATTAGTCTAATCAATAAACCAATTGCAGAAGGTTCTATAAACATCCCTAAAGATATGTCCAAGTGAATATTAAACTTTATTTTCGTAAAGACTCAACTACAATAATAATGGAAAAAACTTTGTATGAGTAGGGATAATGGAGAAAATAATTGAATAAAGTTGTATCTTTATTGCCACCGAAGAAAAAGTTGTGGTGGAAGGAAGTTCCTTGCACTATTCAGAGAACTTGGACTTTGCCTTTGGCCCATCAATGAACACAGCATCTCCTTAAAGATAAATGCAAAAAGAGGCACAAGGAACACAGTATCATAGACAATTATTCGTTGAAATTATTCTTTGGCACTCCTTGGATATACTATGTCTACTTCTTAACAGCTTTTGTCCAGCTTGCAATGACTATGGAACCACTTCAAACAATAACTTTTGTGGGGAATCATAATGTCTGTCCTTTTTCAGGATGTGACTTTTGCCGAATGGTTCAGGTATTACCACACGCTTCTCAACAATTTGTCATTATATCCCTTTTCCAATTAGTTTACAGTTAGGCTTCTCTTTTGTACGAGTCTTGTACAGAGTTACTAGTTCTTCATGAAGATGACTTTAAAAAGTAAGCTAATTTATATGTAGGCATCATCCTTAGTTTCTTTATATCGAATTATAAATATTATACAAGATTCCTTGTTTGAAAGCTGTGTAATTATATTGGATGAATACTATAAGATTGTATTTGGACTGTAATAGTAGGCATTGACTCTAAATACATTTTCAGAGCTGCCTGCATATGTTTTTACAAAGTTGATAGCAAAGGTTTAATAAAATTCATTTGACAACACATTGTCCTTTTTCTCTTACAATATAATAACCCTGACATTTTTGTTGTCACTTTCAAATTGAGTTTCTATGTCCCTGGAGGCATCTCCATATGATGCTCTGAGAAGCTGATGTCACTGACAGGAGGTTATTTCTCCCAAGGAGACTGAAGATCACTTTGGATGAAGTATTTAGTGGATGCCTCCCAGGCTGGAAAGACTAAGAAAAATGGGTCAAAGATGGCGGCTGAGTTTTGCTTTCTTGTATCCCTAGGAGGGACACCTAAGTTTACGACGCTCACAGCATCTGTCTTTTTCCATGTCACACCTGAGCATTCGAGGATCCCAGAGCCTTTGTGGCACCCAGCAGGCACCCGATGGAGCCTCATGCCAGCCTCATCACCCCTGTTTGTAATTGTCTCACCTTGCATTGGATGAAGCTGCATTTTATATTTTGGGTATTTCTTAAACTCAAGTTTCCTAGATGGATAAATAGAAGTAAACTGCAAAAGTATCTGATGCCCAGTAGGCACAGCCTCGGGCAGACCCATTTGCTGGACAGCAATTTGGATTCAGGCTGAGTTTTAGAGTTTAAGGACTAAATCTATCTGGTTACTACTAGTTTGTGTCATGAGAGGATGGACACATACACGGGAAGAGCATACTGGAGAGACAAATATTCCTGCACATGTCTTTCCACAATTCACCGAGATATTTGGAATATGACCTCTTTTTAATAATATGCACTTAACTGATTTGACAAAGTCCCATTTTGTGACTTTATCAAATTAGTTAAGTGCATATTATTAAATATATAACATATGTTAAATATATAAAATAATTATAAAGTCATTAAAATGTATTCTGCCTGAGAAACCATTTTACAAACAACTTACAAAATTTTTAATTTACATTTATTAGTTTATGTATGTTGTTTCATGTTTTTTGTAGTCTTTATTTGGGAGTTTATTTATAAATAAAACTGGGTGAAATGTGTAAAATATAAGAAAAATAGCTTCCTTACCTATCTTTCTTACACCCTTATTTATAATAAAGAAATCCTTCATTCTACTTGATTCCCTAAAATTCATCACAGCCATGAAAGTATTGGAAATAAAATAGTCATTTTTTACTAAAGTAGCAAAGTGTTTTATTTTTAATATATTTTAGTTACATTTTTATTTTATATTTATTTTTTATTGAAAAATAATAATTGCATATTTATTGGGTACAATGTGGTGTTTTCATCTAGGTATATATTATAGAAAGATTTAATCAAACTAATTAACACATCTATCACTCCATTAACCTTTTTGTGGTGAGAATGTTAAAAAATCTATTCTTTCATCACTTTTGAAATATATATTATTTACTGTTATTACCATGCAGTGCAATAGGTCACTAAAACTTATGCCTCCTGTCTAACTGAAACTTGGTACCCTGTGAACAACATTTTGTTTTCCACCTCCTTTCCCCCACTACCAGCCCCTGGTCCTCACCTTTCTACTCTCTGATTCTTCGAGATTGACTTTTTTTTTTTTTGTAAAGAAGATATTTTGATTCCTTTATTTTTTTTTTATTTTTATTTTTTTTTTTAATTTATTTATTATTATTATACTTTAAGTTGTAGGGTACATGTGCATAACGTGCAGGTTTGTTACATATGTATACTTGTGCCATGTTGGTCTGCTGCACCCATCAACTCGTCATTTACATCAGGTATAACTCCCAATGCGATCCCTCCCCCCTCCCCCCTCCCCATGATAGGCCCCGGTGTGTGATGTTCCCCTTCCTGAGTCCAAGTGATCTCATTGTTCAGTTCCCACCTATGAGTGAGAACATGCGGTGTTTGGTTTTCTGTTCTTGTGATAGTTTGCTAAGAATGATGGTTTCCAGCTGCATCCATGTCCCTACAAAGGACGCAAACTCATCCTTTTTTATGGCTGCATAGTATTCCATGGTGTATATGTGCCACATTTTCTTAATCCAATCTGTCACTGATGGACATTTGGGTTGATTCCAAGTCTTTGCTATTGTGAATAGTGCTGCAATAAACATACGTGTGCATGTGTCTTTATAGCAGCATGATTTATAATCCTTTGGGTATATCCCCAGTAATGGGATGGCTGGGTCATATGGTACATCTAGTTCTAGATCCTTGAGGAATCGCCATACTGTTTTCCATAATGGTTGAACTAGTTTACAATCCCACCAACAGTGTAAAAGTGTTCCTATTTCTCCACATCCTCTCCAGCACCTGTTGTTTCTACATGTAAGTGAGATCATACACTGTTTGTCTTTCTATATCAACTTATTTTAATTAGCATAATGTTCTCCAGCTTCATCTGTGTTTTAGACAATGACAGAATTTTATTTTTAGGGCTAAGTAGTATCTCATTTTGTGTTTATGCTGCATTCTCTTCATTCATTGGCGATGGTCACTAAGGTTGCCTTTATGTCTTGGCTGTTGTGAATAGTGCTGAAATAAACGTGGGAGTACAGATATCTCTTCAACACACTAATTTCATTTCCTTTGGCTATATACCCAGGAGTGGGATTGCCAGATCATACGGTAGTTATGCTTTTAGCTTTTTGAGGACTCTCAATACCATTTTCTAAAATGGCTGTACTAATTTACATTCCCAATGAAATGGGAGAGTTCCCTCATTACCCCCTCACAGGACGTGTGACGGGGTGGGGCTCATCTTTTTGGCTGCCACCACTGCTCAAATCCCTTACAGGACAGGGGGGCACACAGATGGGCAGGTGTAGGAGCTAGGGCAAGCATTTCTGGGCTCTGGCCCCACGGTAGCATCTGGGGGTGGGTGGCTGTAACTCCCAAAACCCCCAAGAGGGTATGTGTTACAGTGTGATCTTTTAGCTTTGCCATCTATGGGTGGCTTAAGTGTTAAACAGCTCAGTGGACCCTCTGCCTTTTGGCAAGGGCAGAGGGCCAGTTGGACAGCTTTCTGTACCCTTGAGTTCTTGTCCAGCATCCAGGAAAAATCAGGTCACACAGAGACACGAAGAATGGTGAAGGCGAGAGGGTTTGATTGAGTGGTGGAGGTGGCTCCCAACAAGATGGGGAGCTGGGAAGGGGATGGAGTAGGAAGATGATCTTACCCTGGAGTTTGGCTGTCCAGTGGCCAATCTCCTCTCTGACTGTTCCTAGCCGAATTCCCCTCAATGTTCAAATGTTCCTTCTCTTCTTTCCTTCTCTGCCACTCTTCTGCTCTTCTGTTCATCTCTTCATCTGCTTGTGGAGACTGGGGTTTGAGGTTTATATGGGGACAGGATAGGGGGCACAGCAGGCCAAAATGCAACATTTGGGCATGAAAACAGGAATGCTCATTACCATTTAGAGACATGGGTTTCCAGGCTTGAGGGTGGGGTCTTTTCTGGGGAACTGTCACCTTCTATCCAGTATTTCCCGTCTCCTGTCCATACCACCACCAACAGCGTGCTAGGCTTCCCTTTGCTCCAAACTCTCACCAACACGTATCTTTCATCTTTTTGATAATAGCCATTCTAACAGGCATGAGGTGACATCCTACTACAATTGTAATTTTCATTTCCCTGATGCTTCATGATGTAAAGTGTATTTTAATATACCTGTTGGGCATTCATTCCTTTCTCTTTCTTTGAGAAGTATCTGCTGAGATCTTTTGCCTATTTTGAAATTAGAATATTTGTGTCATTGCTATTGAATTGTTTGGGTTACTTATATATTTTGGATTCTACCACCTTATCAGATGTATGGTCTACACATATTTTCTTCCAATCTGTGGGGTGTCTTTTCACTGTTTTTTATCTTTTGCTGTGCAGAATCTTTTTAGTTTGAAGTGTTTACAGTCAATTAATTTTCAACAAAGGTGCCAAGAACACAGAATGGGGAAAGTATAGTCTCTTCAATAAATGGTGTTAGGAAAATGAGATATGAGCACAGAAGAATGAATTTAGACTGTCATCTGCATCATATACAAAAATCACCTCAAAGTGGATTAAAAGTCTTAACATAAGACTTCAAACCATAAAAATACTAGAAGAAAACAAAGGGGAAAAACTCCACCACACTGGTCTCAGCAATAATTTGTTGGATTTAAACTATTGTAGAGTTTCTGAACTAAAACTCTCTTACTGCTAATAGAAAGCAGAGGATTTGGGGTTTTACTGTAGTGTGCTGGGCTAAAGAGGGATTTCAGGACAGGGAAGACTTGTTCAGGAAAAGAAATATCTGGTCCATGGGAGGATTGGGAAGCAATTCTAGGTACATTCAAGCATATTGTGCATTTAACAGAGAAGAAAGAGCATCAACCAAATTCACAGAACATGTAGCCATGGCCAAAAAGCGTATTATTAAAGCTTTTGTTTTAGGTAAAATACTTGTTCTAAAAACTGTTCCTGCTAACTCCAAGTTTTATTTCCTTCCATTGGTCTTAAAATATATTTATTAAAATCACTCTCAAACTATCATCATCATATATATTTTTTTTGAAATGGAGTCTCACTCTGTCACCCAGGCTGGAGGGCAGTGGCATGATCTCAGCTCACTGCAACCTCCGCCTCCCAGGTTAAAGTAATTCTCCTGCCTCAGCCACCCTAGTAGCTGGGATTACAGGTGTGCATTACCACCCAGCTAATTTTTGTATTTGTAGTAGAGACAGGGTTTCACAATGTTGACTAGGCTGGTCTTGAACTCCTGACTTCAGGTGGTACACCTGCCTCAGCCTCCCAAAGTGCTGGGATTACAGGCATGAGCCGCCGTGCCCAGCTATATCATCATATAAATAATAAGTTGTAATAATGTTTACAAATAACCATATTCTCTACTCTTGTGAATGCTTTACATAAATTATCAAAAGCCTACAAATCTATGTTATTATGATTGTCTTTCTTTGTCTGTCTCTTTCTCTTCTCTGTCTCTCTCTCTCTGTCTCTCCGTCTGTCTGTCTCTCTCTCTCTCTCTCTGCCTGTCTCTCTCCCTGTGTCTGTCTTCTGTCTTACTCTCTTTCTCTGCCTGTCTGTCTGTCTCTCTCTCTCTGCCCAATTGTGCATATCAAAATTTCAAATCACAGAGAGTTACTCAAGACCACACAGTAATCTAGACTCACTTTCACTAATTAGATGGGAAAATGCTTTTATCCGACACTTGGAGACTCACAGTTTGGCTGAAACCTGAGGAACAGGAGTGGAAAGGGCAGAGATCAAGAGAGTTCCGGGGTTTGTGAGTAAAGAAGACAAGAACTGTCGTGAGACAGGAGTCACCTCCACAGCTATAATGGGAACCTGCTGATGCCACATCACTTGGTGCATGCCTGGAACTCTCCCTGAAACACATAGGACTGGCCAGGTTTGGTCAGACATCTCTGCTCAGAAGGGGAGATGAAAGTTCTGTTTTCTTTAACTTTTTGAGTTAGACGATTGTAGTAGCAATTACGCAACCGCTATATCCATACACATTTTCCTGAAAGAAAAAATAGAGTTCTAGCAGAACAGGGGAATGGAAGTTGATGAACATAGGCAGCAAATATTCACTAAACATGGCTCCCAATTAAGTGTTCATTTTGAAACACATTTATTATACATACTATCAATGAGTCTCTTAAAAATCTGTGTGACCCCTGTGTTATCATCCCTTTTGTGCAAATACGAAAACTTTGGCTTAGAATAAACTGGTTCAAGGGGACAGACCTAATTAGCAGCAGAATGAAGATTCACTCAGGATAGGCTGAATCCTCATCAGTGTGTTTATTTCTGTCTTTTCCCCAATTCAATGACAGATTTGTCTTTTCTCCTTCATTAATTGTTTAAAGTAAACCGATGCTCTTCCAAAAAAGAAAATGCAAATGTAGCACTGGCCCACATTTGCCATTAACTGAGAGGTGTGTATCTCATAACACCACCCAATGTAGGCTTGCAGCTACTTGTCAACAAAGGACGTGGAATTAATTTATTCCTTGAGGAGCATTCTTATTCCCTTGGCATTTTGTTCTTCTGTCTGCACCTCTGGGCACTTCCTTTGAATTCTCAGGAGCACAACTTTCTAAGTCACTCAAGCTGACATCCTTCATGAGCTGCCAAAGGCAGAGAAATAAACGCTTTTACTATTGAGGGGTCTGACAATGTGCTTTTTGAAGAAAAGCAAAGCTTTACATTGTATGGAAGTAAAAGCAAATCACTTTGTGTAGGAAAAAAATTCCTCAGAAAAAAGGAGTAAAAATGCAATGTTAACAACTCCATTTTATGGATTTCAAACTTGACCCATTTAGCCATTGTGTATAAGAGGTATAACAAAGAGACCTGTTTAGCAGTGAAACTGAGTATCAAATGTTTAACCCCGCTTTGAAATGGAGTTTTTTTTTTTTTCAATGTTACTGAAAACAAAGGTGATTGTTAGTCGGATCAGGCTAAATACATCTTCTCAGAAACAAACAATTTAATTATTTCAGGCAAAATAAAATTTTATGAAACAGTGTTATTCTATAATTTTTAAATGTAAGTTAAATAAATGAATTCTATACAAATTATTTACAAATAAAAAAAACATGTTGCTCAAAAAGTGCAGTTATCACATTCTCAATTTCCTAGATATTGGTGGTAGAGGAGAGAGGACAGAAATACCTGGTTCAGAATCATAAAATTATTTGTAAAATCCGAGAGTGAGTTTGTTCATTTTTATTTATTTTAATCTAATTCTTTTTATAACAGTTTTAGATTTACAGAGAAATTGAGAAGGTTGGACTAGAGCTCCCCATCCCCTGCACCTAGGCTCTCCCCTGATCCGCATCTCTCATGAGTGAGGTGCATTTGTCTCGATGAACCAATATCAAGACATTAATGTTGACCAAAGTCTACACTTTATTCACACGTATGTAAATTTCCCCTACTGTCCTTTTGTTAGAGTGGGTAGCTAGTCAGACACGAACAGGGCAGAAGGAGGGTCCCGACACCCCACCAGGAAAGTCAGGCGACCATCAGGAGACAATCAGGTGGTTGTCACACTGCCCTTCCAACATAATAATAGGTCACAGCCAGCGCCAGAGAACGGTGGTCTCCCTATAGACAGGAAACACCTGAAACTGGTGATCAGCAGCTTCCAGATAAGACATCAGGACTGCAGCCAATGGCCTCAAGCATGTGCATTAAGAGGCAACATGGCGGAGGATCACCTTCAAGGGGCATTGGGGTGCTGAGAGAAGAACGCCTCAAGTGCGCATGTGCAGGACTCCAGTGATCACATTGCCTATGCGCCACTCTGAGGTGCTGGAGCCACTGCGCATGCGGACAGCCCACCCCAACGGAAGAATCAGGGGAGAAGGGATGCAAGACCCAGGAAATATACCAACGTATAAAACCCCATGTCACAGGTCAAACCGCGCACTTGTCTTGCAAGCCACCTGCGTGGGCCTCTTCCAAGTGTACTTTTCTTCCCTTCGTTCCTACTCTAAAGCTTTTAAATAGACTGTTACTCCTGCTCTAAAACTCGCTTTGGTCTCTCCTTCTGCCTTATGCTCCCAATCGAATTCTTTCTTCTGAGGAGGCAAGAATTGAGGTTGCTGCAGACTCGTGCGGATTCACCATCCGGAACACTTTTGTGGCTTCAGGGTCCCGTTCAGGATCCCACATGACATTTAGTTGTCATGTCCCCTTAGGCTGCTCTTGGCTGTGACAGTTTCTCAGATTTAATTTGATTTTGGTAATCTTGGCAGTTTTGAGTGGGACTGGTTGTATATTTTGTCTGATGCCTTTTTGCTGAAATGTAATTTATGTTTTCTTCATGATTTGACTTGGGTTACGGGGCACTGTAGGAAAAGCACAGAGAAAAGGGGCCATTCTCCTCATACAGCAGAGGCCACACGCTCATGCGTTCATCATTGTTTTTGCTGACCTCCATCACCCAGATGAGCAGCACCTCTCAGGCTCTCACCCAAGGCTGTTCTTCCCCTCCCGCCTCCAGCTGCCCTGCACCCCCTGGGAAGAAAGTCACTGTGTAGGGCCCATGCTTGGGAGCCGGGTTACGATTGCCCTTCTGGAGGACAGAGCCTCTGCAGAAATAACTTGGATTTTCTTATGCATGAGGGCTGTATCTCTTGTCCCCTACTTATTTATTCAATTATATCAGTGTGAACCTATAAACACTATTTTATACTTTGGATTATAAACCAATACTACCTCACCCTGTTGCTCAAAGTGGCCCAGCTTTGGCCATCAGGAGCTCTCCTGGCTGACTGTTTATCCTTTGACATCCCCATCAGTGTATGTGTGTGTGTGTGCACATGCATATATGTGCACATCTGTGAATGTATGTGGATGAGCATGTATTTATGTGTGTTTATGTATCTGTGCACATGCATGTATGTGTTACACACGTGTATGCATGTGTGTGCATGTGTGTGTGTGTGTCTGATTGTGTGTGTTTGTGTATGTGTGTGTGTTCAGTCCTGTCCTTCCTTCTGGCACTACAAGATGCTCTAGGCTCAGCTTGCATATTTCTTGTCCTGGTTCTAGAATCAGCCATTACCCTAAGACTTCCTGCCTACTTTACTGGGGATTGGTATTAGAAACCAAGATCTGGGCACTGGGTGGGCTTGTCACCCTTGAGTGTCTTTGCTTCTGGGCCCTCTCAGCCAACAGAGCAAAGATTCATGTGTGTATATTGATAATATTATAAGTCACACACAAATGAGTGAACATTTCTGTCTGTACCTATGACTGTCTATATTAAGCACAGGTAGGTCCATCCTGGTGTCTCCAGCTCTGCTTCATCACCCCATGGATTGCTCTCCTGCCTCATCCTCCTTCCTGCAGTGAGAAACCTGCCTTCCCCACCCACCGTTCAGTCATTGAATTCCTCAGTTCCAGTTAAATCATGTGATGAGCAATCTCCTGTCACACAATGTTATCAACTAGAGTACACTTATTCTGTGTACTTTTCACCTTTAGTTTTACAGACTCTGTTTTTTCCCAGAGTTACAGAGTTTTGTGCCTGTTCTCTATTTTTGTTTTTAACTAAAAAAAATTTCTATAACTTCCAGTTGAAATGTCATTCTAGGTCCATAAGCAAGGTCACTCACTGTTTCAAACAAACATTACACAATGACATTAAAATAAGCTTGTCTTAAAGAAGCATTATACTTTGAGAGGTGAAAGAAAGTGGGCAGAGACTTTGTCAGGATCTGGGAGCTGCATTTGGAATATCCCTCAAACCTCCACAGACTGTGAAATGCATTTCTAAGACCAGGTTTTGAGCTTGAACATGAGAGGGCTGAGTGAGAGATTTAAACAAAAACAAAAAACTGCTAGGGAAAGAAGAAACATAAAAGATAAAGCAAAGGAAGTTGGAGCAAGGGGACAAGACTTAGAAAGAAGAGAGATAATGCCACTGTGGTTACAAAAATCAGCAAATAATAATTAAGTAAATTCAAAATTACTTTAAAAAGTGCTTAGCATACTAAAATAGGTAAAACACTAAACTACACAAACAGGAAATTACAGCGCAGAACAAAAGAGCAGACATAAATGCAGAGGAGCATGAAAAGTAGTCTTTTAGAAATCTGGAAACTAAAAAGTATAGATGGAAAACAACATTAGCTAAAAAGTATAGATGGAAAACAACATTAACTCAATAAATGCCATCAAAATAGAAATTACTGAATTTGAAGATAATAAGAGGAATTCCAATGAAGTAAATGCATTCCTATTGAAATATACCAACTTTTATCTTTTTATCAATTACATCTCTTTTCAAAATTTTAATCATAGTTATTTTTAAGTCTGTCCCTGTTAATTGCTTCTTTCCACATCTAGTATGAAAACCAGAAATAAAATTCTAAGGCCCCCCGCAACCATCTGAATGGACTCCTCCTCTTGGCCAAGGGTATTCGAAAGTTAATCTAACAAAATAGTTCAGGCCATGAAGGAAGGGAGGGTCAGACATGCCTCATTACACTCCCTTTTGAAATCCAGGAAAAGCTGACCAGCATTAACATCAACACAGATCTTAAGTCTGATAAGAAACATTTACAGCCTATTCTCTCTGAAGTCTGCTACCTGGAGGCTTCATCTGTCTGCATGATAAAACCTGGGTCTCCACAACCCTTTATTATCACCCAGATATTCCTTTCTACTGATAATAACTCTTTCAAGCAATTGTCAATCAGAAAATTTTAAAATCCAATTATGACCTGGAAATTCCCCCACTTCAAGTTGTTCTACCCTTCCAGATGGAACCAATGTACATCTTCCGTGCATTTGACTGATGTATCATGCCTCCCAAAATGTCTAAAATAAAATGAGGCTGTACCCTGATCACTTTGGGGACATGTTTTCAGGATCTCCTGAGGGCTGTGTCATAGGCCATTTATCATTCAGAGTTCATCTCTTCAAATATTTTAGAGTTTGACTCTTTTTGTGGACAAGTAGTTTGTCTAGTTTCCCGCACAGTGCATATAACATGTCATAGAAACTATTACTGTGTCTCTTGCCCTCCTCTAAGTCTTGTCACTTTTCTGGCAGGCATTTGCATTACGAGGGACTCAACGTTGGTCCAGTTGTGTTTAGAGAGGATCACTTCTCTTTTGTTCTTTTCTGTGGAACACAGCCCTAACCTCGGGTAAATAATCCTAACTTCTAGAGAGTGTATGCATGATCTTTCTTTTTCTCAGCTGAACACTGATGCATCCAGCAGTCTCTCGGAGCTCTCGGGTCTTCCCAGTGCTCTCGGACATCTTAAATCTCTGTTAAGCCTCAGGTCAGAGCCTGTCCTTGCAAACCTGCCTCTCCACCCTCAGCCACTGGTGCAGGAGCAGATGACGATTTCTTCTCATCACCTCACCCAGCACAGCTTCTGTGTGACTGGGGCTCACTTTGCCTACACCACAATTTGTCAACTGCCCTCTAGGAGAAAGCTGTAGTAACTGGACTTTCCCTGGGGATTCTCACCATACCCGGTCTACTGCTTATCTCTGAAAATATTTTTTTCACATGTTTTGTTGGCTTTTGTAGTTGTCCATGCAGAGATGCAGAGAGCAGGTCTAATGCCACTCGCTTTGTGGTCTTGGAAACTGACTTTCATATGGGTAATGTTGAAGAGGAAAACACAAAGCTGGAAGGCTTACAATATTAGCTACGGATAAACGTGCCATAGCTATAATAAATATGGCAATGTGCTATTTGCTCAAATATAGCTAAAGAGACTGATAGAACTGAACAATAATATCTATAAACAGGTCTGGATGTATGGCACCTCCTGATTTTTACCAAAAATACGAGTCAATATATTAGAAAAAAGACGGTCTTTTCAACAGAGTCAGGCCTACAGAAAATCCATGTTTTAAAGCATGAACCTTGACCTCTTCCTCACTTCATACCCCAAAGCATCAAATTAAATGTGATAGCAAGGCAAGCAAGCTTCTAGAATAGGGGAATACCTTCATGATTTCAGATTAGATAATGATTTCCTAAATAGGAATAAAAAAGTACTCCATATAAGATTAACAAACTTCATTAAAATTATGAACTTCAAGGTCATCGAAAGACAAATGAAGAGGGTGAGAAAACCATCCATCAATAGGGAAAATATTTACAAAAATTACTCAACAAAGGACTCATATCCTGAACATACAAGGAACTTTTACAAATCAATAATTACTGAAAAAGAAAATTCAAACAAATTCACGAAACAAGAAAATGTCTTGTATAGAGTCTTTAGAGAAAATAACATCCAATGGCTAAGCAATATACCTTAAGAGGTTTTCAACATGCATGTCATCATTATAATGAAAATGAAAACAACAAAGACACACAACTATGTGTTCACCAGAATTGAAATGACTTACAAAACCTGGTGTTGGTGAAGATGTGAGCTCAGACAGTTCCATTGCTGCAAAGGAACCACTTGGGAAAAACATTAGACAGTATCTACCTCACAGCAGTTTCATTCTTGAACATATGCCCTAGAGCAGGGGTCCCCAACCCCCGGGCCATGGAATGTTACCCATCTGTGGCTTGTTAGGAACTGGGCTGCACAGCAGGAAGTGAGCAGTGGGCAAGAGAGCAGAGCTTCATCTGTATTTACAGCTGCTCCTCATCGCTCACATTACCGCCTGAGCTCTGCCTCCTGTCGGGTCACTGGCTGCATTAGATTCTTTTTTTTTTGTTTGAGACAGTCTCACTCTGTTGCCCAGGCTGAAGTGCAGGGATGCAATCTTGGCTCACTGCAACCTCCACCTCCTGACTTCAAGCAATTCTCTTGCCTGAGCCTCCTGAGTAGCTGGGATTACAGGTATGCTCCACCATGCCCAGCTAGTTTTTGCATTTTTAGTAGAGACAGGGTTTCACTATGTTAGCCAGGCTGGTCTCAAACTCGTGACCTCAAGTGATCCACCCTTTGGCCTCCCAAAGTGCTGGGATTACAGGCGTGAGCCACCATGCCCAGCCAGGCTTTAGATTCTCATAGGAGTGCAAATCCTATTGTGAACTGTGCATGTGAGGGATCTAGGTTGTGCTTCTTATGAGAATCTAATGCCTGATGATCTGTCACTGTCTCCCATCACTCCCAGGTAAGTCCATCTCATTGCAGGAAAACAAGATCAGGGGTCCCACTGATTCTACAATATGGTGAGTTGTACAATTATTTCATTGTATATTACAACATAACAGTAATGGAAATAAAGTGCATAATAAATGTAATGCATTTGAATCATCCCCAAACCATAAAAATCATCTTCTATAAAACCAGTTCCTGGTGCTAAAAAGGTTGAGGGCTGCTCCTCTAGAGAGATGTGTGCTATGTTACCAAAAGACACATACAATGACGCTCATGGAAGCTATACTTGTAAGACCTTGATATTGGAAACAACAAAAATGTCATCAATAATAGAGAAATGCTCTGTGATATATTTGCACAATGAAACATGACATAGCAATGACTTTTCACTGTTGGAATATACATCAACCAAGTGATGCTTACCGATTTAAGAATGAGTGACAGAAATTAGAGAGAAGTGAAAATGGTGTCACTTCATGGAATATGCAAGCAGGCAAAGGTAATCTATGGTCCTAGCTGAGACTGCAGTGTTGGGGTGTCACTGAGTGGTATGGGGCCCTGTCACAAGTGGTGACAGTTTAGAAATAACTAGTTCATGTATATTTGTGGGATTTGTGGGGTTTTTTTTTAATACTGTTAGGCTTTTCTTGAGGTTAATGTCATTTCAAAAGGCAGGAGCTATGTGCTGTCTTTAAGATGGCATTTTAAAAGTATTTTTTGTTTACTTGATGGTTAGGGTTGTAGGCATATAGGCTCAAGTCACCTTATAAGTCAGTTAATGTAAAACATATGTAATAGTATATTTAATCAGTACCCAAGTGTTATAGGTTAAACATTTCACAGTAATTAAAGTAACATTTGACATTAAGAGGAGCAAGGTAGAAGAAAGGGTTAAGGAACCAGCCCAGAGGGAGTGAAGAAGGGAAGGAGCCCTGGTTGGGGCTGGGAGGTCTGTGGGCCTCACAGGGAGGAGTCTTTGAGGTGCCAGAGCCTTGGGCGGCAGATGCTAAGTTCTTCTCACCAGTGGCTGCAAGATGGTGTCAGTGAAGATGACTGTTTCAAGCTGTTGGAGGCCTAATCTTTTACAGTCAGAGTCCTCAGGTGAGAACTGAGAGTGGAGGCGTGTGCTTCTTGGTGTCTTTATCTGGTGTTCTACCATAATGTAGAATCAGTGGGAGTCCTGAGCTTGGTCTCCTGAAACTAGATGGTCCCATCTGGGGGTGATGGGCAGCAGTGGCCAGTCATCAGAGGCGTCGAATCCTCGTGAGAGCCTGGGACCAAACATTGGCTTGGTCATCAGGCGTTAGCTCTCGTGAGCCTGGGACCCCGGATGGTGACGGGTCATCAGCGTCAGATCTCGTGAGGGCCTGGGACCCAGATGGTGGCGAATCATCAGGCATTAGATCCTCGTGAGGGGCCTGGGACCCGGATGGTGACGAATCATCAGGCGTGAGATCCTCGTGAGGGGCCTGGGACCCGGATGGTGACGAATCATCAGGCGTTAGATCCTCGTGAGGGGCCTGGGACCCGGGCGGTGAGGGTGATCCTGTGTCAGATCCTGCATTGAGGAGTCTGGGACCCGGACAGTGGCAGTGCATCGCAGCGTCAGATCGCTGTGAGGGGCTGGGACCCGGTTGATGAATCATCAGGCGTTGGAATCCCTCGTGAGGGGCCTGGAAGTTGGATGGTGGCGAATCATCAGCGTTGGACCTACGTGAGGGAGCCTGGGACGGGCGGTGGCAGGTGATCTATGTCCAGATCCTGCATTGAGGAGTCTGGGACCCGGACAGTGATGGGTCATCAGCGCGTCAAGATCCTCGTGAGGGAGCCCGTGGGACCCGGATGGTGACGAATCATCAGGCGTGCAGATTCTCGTGAGGAGCCTGGGACCCGGATGGTGGCAATCATCAGGCGTCAGATTCTCGTAGAGGGCTGGGACCGGATGGTGGCGAATCATCAGGCGTTAGATCCCTCGTGAGGGCCTGGGACAGATGGTGACGAATCATCAGGCGTCAGATTCTCGTGAGGGGCCTGGGACCCGGACGGTGACTGGTGATCCGGTATTAGATCCTGGTGAGGGGCCTGGGACCTGGACGGTGACGGGTCATCAGGCGTCAGATTCTCGTGAGGGTCCTGGGACCCGGATGGTGATGAATCATCAGGCGTTAGATCCTCGTGAGGGGCCTGGGACCCGGACGGTGACGGGTGATCCTGTGTCAGATCCTCGTGAGGAGTCTGGAACCCGGACAGTGACAGGTCATCACGCGTCAGATCCTCGTGAGGGGCCTGGGACCCGGATGGTGACGAATCATCAGGCGTTAGCTCCTCGTGAGGAGCCTGGGACCCGGACGGTGACGGGTCATCACGCGTCAGATCCTCTGAGGGGCCTGGGACCCGGATGGTGACGAATCATCAGGCGTTAGATCCTCGTGAGGGGCCTGGGACCCGGATGGTGACTGGTGATCTGGTATTAGATCCTGGTGAGGGGCCTGGGACCCGGATCCTTCACATGCGCAGTTCACAGCAGGGTTCTCACCCCTTCGAGAAACTAATGCCTGGCGGGGAGCAGTGGCTCATGCCTATCATGCCAGCACTTTGGGAGGCCAAGATACCTTTATTTTTTTATTTGTTTGTTAAACAAAACATGTCATTCTTTTTGGCAAAGTGCCCTGTGAAATAACATTTAAAATAGAGGCTTTCTCTAAGGTGGAGTTCGTTGTGTCAAGGGTGCTCTAAATCTCTCGGGGGTGCGAGAAATTGAATGTACATTGCTGTGCATGGTGGTTACATGAGTGTGTACATGAAAATGGATTTGTCTGTACTCTGAAGATTTGCGTTCCATGCTGGCTATATCACACCTGATTTTAATAATAATTAATGAACAAATAAATCAGAAAACAGTACTTAACAATTGACAATAAACTTTTCCTATTTGTCAATTGCATTAGTATCAGTAAATAATTCAATTGTAATTAGACACACAACGTTTGTACTAGAAAGACCATAAAATGGAACAACACCTGGAAGAAATGTTTTTCCTGTACTCGGAAAACAACAGCAAAAAATCACTTCAAACTGCAAATTAATTATCTGAGTTCCTACGAATGAATGATTATCAAATCATAAGAATACAATTGCATATCCTGATATAAACAGGGTAGCTTTTTTCCAAATCATTTTAATTTTTCTCCTGGAAAGTACACATACAAATGAGAACAAAATGACAGCAAAAGCAAATCTGTGTGTTCAACTGAGTGCGAGAGGGAGGAAGCTCAAACCTCTGGGTGTGTGTAATTGTTTCCCAAAAAGCAAAGCTGGCAGGACACAGGCAGGAAAGGAGAGGGACGCCTGGAAGGGAACGAGACCTGGGACAGGGCAGTGGCGCCCAGTCCTACACAGTGCTGGTGCAGGGCAGGGGAGCCCCAAAGCGGGCGGAGCCTGGGAGGGTTGTTGGATTCCTTCAGGAAAGAATGCAAGGGCAAGCTGGTGGTAGAGTAGAAGGTAGAGTACAGCTTTCTTAAAGAGGCAGTGTTACAGCTCTGGTGACACTACAACTAGTGACTGCACCTGCAGGGCTACCCCGTAGACAAGAGCAGCAGCTCAGGGGAGGGCCACAGTCCCATTTATACCCACTTTCAATAACATGCAGATCAGGGGCTGGTTTAGGCAGAAATCTCTAGGGAATGGGTAGTCACTCTGGGGTCCCTGGGTCATCCCGAGTGTTGGCCTGGTGATGGTGAACTACCAGGGTGCGCTGGTGGATGTGCCGTTGGAAAGCTGTTTTTGTCTCAGCCCTGTGTTAGCTGGTCCTCAATTTGGTCCTGTGTCTGAGCCCCACCTCTGGAGTTGGTCCTGCCTCATATCTTAGCATTCCCAGAGGCAAGGGTCCCACTTCCTGCAGGAACTGCTGGGTATTGTTGTAAAGGAGGCAGATTAGAGAATGGATATTTCCAGGATCAAAGGGGCTAGAGGGAGACCCTCAGGCACAGCAGCCTCCTCTCCAGAACATGACTTGAGGGCAGCAGCCACCCTGGAGGAGGTACTAGGCATGGAGGCAGAAATCCTCATGAATTGTGTCTCCAGATAGAGAAGTGTCTCCAGATAGAGAAGCCCCACGTTACAGAAATGAGTTTTTGCAACAGGAGTAAATATCTAAGGAAGCCGATGAGCCGATGAGCCGAGAAATCTGGAAGTTCTTTCCGTCACTGTCTCTCCATGACTGTGCTTCTCAGACCAAGTTTAGGAAAATGAAACTTCTTTATGTGTGAATTTTAAAAATAAATAAACGTAACTTCTACAAACATGGTCTAGGACAAGCTTGTTCAACCTACGGGCCACATGCAGCCCAGGACGGCTTTAAATGTGGCCCAACACATATTCATAAACTTTCTGAAAATATTATGAGGTTTTATTGTGACTTTTTTTTATTAGCTCATCGGTTATTATTGGTGTTAATATATTTTATGTGTGGCCCAAGACAATTCTTCTTCCAATGTGACCCAGGGAAGCCAACAGATTGGACATGTCTGGGTTAGGACGATCTGTAAGAAAGAGAAGTAATGCTCCTTTATATATTAGAAACATGCAAAAAAAAAATCCACAGAGAAAATGAAAATTATAATCCAACACTCCAACATGAATTGAGACAAACATTATTATAACACAGTAAAAGTCAGACAAATACAGCACAATGTAGAAATATAAGATCTAAACAAGGACAACTTGACAACAGGATGTGATGTCTGCACAATGTGGGAAGGTGAAATGAGGGCTGATGGTCTTAGAAAAAGTGTGGATAAAGGCAACATCATTTCAGGAATGAAGGCTGGACCTGAGAAGCTCAGGGAGAGGGTGAACCGTCATCACCACCACCAGCCTCAGCTGTGCAGTAAGTCCTGGAGACTGGGATGGGAATGGTGGATGGACCCAAACAGTAGGGGTCCCAGATAACAGATATGCAAGAAAGCAAGCTGGTGCAATGGACAACTAATTTAAGTTATTCAAAAAGACAACCAGTGCAGGGAAAGAGAATAACAATTTAATGTAAAATTCAAAACATATTCTTAAGGTAGAAGGCTTAAATCTTCTTAATAAAAGAGCACACCATAGTCTACTGAGAATTGATCAAAATAAACATGATCATCGCTCATGGATCTATAAAGTAGAAAAGTTACGTGACAATTAAGAAAAAGGCCCTGAGGAGCTGACAAAAAGCTCACATAGAATTTGAGGGAGGGAAAATACGTCTTTTGTCAATTGTTGACAACCACCTTTGATGACAACTGCACAGGTGTTTGTGGAAAGGAGGTTGCATCGAGGATCTCATACACACTAAAGTACCTTTCAGCTCTAAAGGCCACGCCCACAGAGTGATCATCAAAGAGGAAGCTGAACTTTGCTCATAGGAATACCAAGCATTGCTCACAGGAATGCCGAACGTTGCTCCCAGGAATACCGGACATTGCTCCCAAGAATACCGGACGTTGCTCCCAGGAATACCAGACATTGCTCCCAGGAATACCACACGTTGCTCCCAGGAATACCACACGTTGCTCCCAGGAATACGGACGTTGCTCCCAGGAATACCCTGGGGCACTCCCAGGAATGCGAGCGGTGCTCCCAGGAATACCCGGACGTTGCTCCTAGGAATACACACGTTGCTCCCAGGAATACGGGACGTTGCTCCTAGGAATGCCACACGTTGCAGCCCAAGGCCACCGGACGTGCTTTCCCAGATGCCGAATGTTGCTCCCAGGAATACCAAACATTGCTCACACAAGCCTTTTTGAGGAAATTTCTAAAGAAATAACTGAAACCACCAAGTGAGGACAGGAGTTTTTAAGAAAATAAAATACTGCCAATGAGCACTAAATAGGCCTAAAGTCAGCCTCAAGCAAAAGCAAAGCAGAAAATGAGTGGAATTATGACCATTTCATTGTATTTTCTAGCAGTGCAATTAGGCAACAAAAATTGGGAGAAGAGGAAGAGCGAGATATTTTAAGATGGGTTAGTTTATGTATTTCTCAATCTGAAAATAATTATTTTCATGCAGTAACAATGCAATTACACAAAACACAGCAAATACTGTACAATAATGTGAAATTATAATGATTTGAATAATAAATATCACTACTTAAATCCTATATAAAATATGAGCAAACAGGACCCAGCATTAAAGTAACAATACATCACAACCAAGTGAGATTTAGTCCAGCAGTGAAAAGATAATGTGATGTTAATAAATTCCTCATATTAATAGAACTAAGAAGAAATATAGCATGATGCTGATCATGCAATTAATAACATTTAATGACTATACTTAGAGAAAGTACTCAACATAGAAGGCTGTGGATATAATAGAAATGGAATTAAATGCATTTGTTTTACCCCCAAATAACATAATCAAGCTTTATAAATTAAAACTTAAAACATTTCTTCTAAAATCATAGACAAAACAGCCATTTCCAGTATTATCATTATTTAATGAAATAAGAAAAGCGGGCCAGAGAGAAAACATGATGTAGTAATTCCCATTTAAGGGAACGTTTCATGTAGAAATGCTTGCACATGCATTGTAACAGTTCATTTTGTGTGTCAACTTGAAGGATATTTTTGAACGGGGTTAAGGTTTATTTATTTATTTTATTTTTGCAGATGGCTCCTAATTACATAGACTCTACTAGCCAAAGCCAAAATCAACGAGGTTCATACAAATAAGAATCAAATGCCATATTCAAAGCTGTAAGAGAAAATCCTCATGCCCCAGCGGTGAAGGCTGGAGTGAGTTAAGTCTGAACCTTTTATTTCAAGTTTTTAAAGAGCTTTGGGACCACACCATGGTCCCTTGCCTCCAGGAAGTCAAAGAGCTCCTCTGCGCAATCCTCCCCTGTGTGTGGGGGGAGATACAGGCTCATCGCAAATTTGCATGTGGTCCTTGTGCAGGGGCCATGTTAATCTTCTCTGTGTCCTTCCGACCTTACTACCTGTGCTGCTGAAGCCAGCCCGAGATGAACGTTTGAATCAGTGAACGCTGAGTCAGCAGATCGTTCCACTAATGGGGATGGGCCTCGCCCTATCAGTTAAAATCTTGAATAGAACGAAGACTGACCTCCCCGGAGCAAGAAAACTTCCCCAGCTGAAGGCCCTCATAGGACATCGCAGCAGCGGCTCCCCTGCAGCCCACGCTGGACATTGCCGACTCCCCAGGCTCCTCAATCACATGAACCAATTCCTTGTCATCTCTTCACCTATCTGTCTGTCTACTTACCATCTATCCATCTACTGCCTGTCTATTACTTAGCTTTTTATCTATCCACCATCTATCCACCTGTCACCCACCCTATCATCCACTGACTATCCATCATCTATCTATCTATCTATCTGTCTACCTACCATCTATCCATCTACTGCTGCTATTTAGCTTTCTATCACCACCCTCATCTATCCACCTGTCCTTTACCTATCATCCATTGAGTTATCCATCATCTATTATCATCTATCTATCTATCTATCTATCCATCTTGTCCATCTATCTACCTGTCCATTTCTGTCTACCATCCACCACCATCCATTCTATCATCCATTGATTATCTATCTATCTATGCATCTCTCCATCTATCATCTACCTATCCCTATGTTTCTACCATCTATCCACCATCCATTCTATTATCCATTGTTATCTATCCCTCTGCCATCTCTCCATCTATCTACCACCTATCATTTAGCTTTCTATCTACCTACCATCTACCCACCTGTCATCCATCTCTATCATCCATCAATTATCTATTATCTATCTATCTATCACCTATTTCTCTACTACCTGTACATTACTTACCTTTCTATCTACCTATCATCTGTCCACCTGCTATCTGTCTCTCTCATCCATTGATTATCCATTTATTATCTCTCTATCTGTCTATCTATCTATCTATCTATCTATCTATCTATCTATCTATCTATCATCTATCTACTACCTGTCTATCATTTAGCTTTCTATCTACCTGTCATCTATCCACCTGTCATCTATCTCTATCATCCGTCAAACATCTATCTATCCATCTTTCTATTATCTATCTACTCCCTATTATTTAGCTTTCTATCTACCTATCATCTATCCACCTGCTATCTATCTCTATCATCCATTGATTATCCATCAATTATCTATCTATCTATCTGTCTATCTATCTGTCTATCTATCTATCTATCTACTACTACAGGTCTATCATTTAGCTTTCTATCTACCTATCATCTATCCACATGTCATCTCTCTGTCATTCATCTATCATCTCTCTATCTATCAATCATCTACCATCTATCATCTACATCTCTCTACCTGTCATCTATCTATCCTCTATCTATTCACATGCATTATTTTTGTTCTGTTTTTCAGAGAAATACAAATTAACACACATTAAACAGCAGATGTACAGGATTGCGTATTGCTGGATTTTATTAGAAATAACTGAATGCCATCAGTGGGGATCTATATAGTCAGCCCCTGGCAAGCCCCGTGGCCCAGCCTGTGCAGCAGAGGCCCTGGGGTCCAGCAGGTGCTGCTGCCTCCCTGTGCGTCTGGCTGGTTGTGCTGTGCTGGAGGGGTTGGTGGAGGCCGGAGGCTCCCAGCACAAGCACCCACTGGGGCTTTCTCCTGAACCTTGGAAGGCAGCTCCGCCCAGGCACAGGCACATAGACAGGTGGGGGACCCCTTTCTGAAGGATAGCCCTCCGGCAACAGGGAGCAGGACTCTGGGAAACAGGGCCCAGCTCCCGCCCTTTGGGGCATAGCTGAGGTGTGTGCTGCTGGGTTTGCAGCAGGACACCTGGGGCTGGTTTCTAGGGTCTACACTGGCAATTGGCTCATACTGCGGAGTTTTAGTGACTTACCCCTTCCTGCTCTTCTCTCAGATCCCTCCCAGATACAGCCTGGGCATCCAGACATCATGAAACAGTTTAAGAGGATCAGGGAGCTCCCTGTGTGTGGATGTGGATGTATGTATTGTTCAGTGAAAAAAAGAAATGTCCAACCCAGGATAAATGTGCTGTTTGGGAAGAAATGTACCCACTTATGCTGTTGTACACTTCTGGAGTTGCTTGAGGAAACTTGGGAAGCTTGTGTAAGAAATTAACAGAGGAGTGGCCGAGCACGGTGGCTCACACCTGTAATCCCAGCACTTTGGGAGGCCGAGGCGGGCAGATCACATGAGGTCAGGAGTTTGAGACCAGCCTGGCCAACATGGTGAAACCCCATCTCTACTAAAAATACAAAAACTAGCCAGGCACGGTGGTGCATGCCTGTAATTCCAGCCACTCATGAGGCTGAGGCCAGGGAATTGCTTGAACCCAGGAGGCGGACGTTGCAATGAGCCGAGATCTCACCACTGCACTCCAGCCTGGGAGACAGAGTGAGGCTCCATCTCAAAAGCAAAACAAACAAACAAACAAACAATTAACAGAGGACAGGGCGCAGTGCTTGAGGGTGGTCGTTTGCTCAGGCTGTGTAACCAAACACTGCAATATGGGGCACTCAAACAACACGAATTTTTTCTTTCTAGGTTCTAAAGGCTGGAAGTCTAACAGCAAGGTATCCCAGGGTGGTTGTCAGTCCCTCCCTGACCTCTCGGGGCTTGCAGGCAGCCATCCTCTCTGTCCCTCCACGTGGGATTCTTCCTCTGCAGCCGCCTGTGTTCTAATTTCCCCTTCATGTAAGACACAGGTTGGTTATATTTAATTGGGACCCACCCATATTGTTTCATTTTACCTTAATCAGGGCTGTAAAGACCCTGTGTCCAAACAGTCACATTCTGGGACGTGCTAGGACTTCAACATATGAATTTCATGGGGCACAATTTGGTCACAACAGTGGAGATGAAAATATGACTTCTAAATTCTTACCTTTTTATATTTTGATTTTTAAAGCATATATGTATTTCTGGGTAAACTATTACACTGAGGAAATAATATTAACATAGAAAAGGAATTATTGTGTGTTATGGAAAACATGCTTCTCTTTCATGTACTTCATCTGTTTTCACAGCTTTATCAGAAATTCTGAAAGCATAACACTATGGCTGGAAGTCATTCTTCTGGTTGAATTTCCCTGGTGGACGGCCTGACGTTGCTGTCCCCCAACCTCTCTTCCACAGCCGTTATCCCAAACTGCCGGTGGCAGCCATTGCTGTGCTTCTGCCAGGGGCTTCCTCTAGCGGCAGGAAGTCACTGGGCTCAGGAGGGAGAACACACACAGTGTTTTAAGGACATCTCTCGTTAGTCCTCAGGATAACAGGGCAGGGGTTAGGTGTCTGTGGCCTCTTGTTCTTACTTCCACTTGATTGCAATTCAGAGACCACAGAGTTCCCAAATTTATGAACACCCTTATGGGCAGAAAAGGGTTGCTATGTCAGGAAGGGCAAGAAAGCCTGATTCTCGTGTGGAAATTGGTTTCTCGCTACATCTTAGGGACAGGAAGGAAATTCTGTGTCTGGAACTCAAGGGGTCCTCTAGGATCCTTGCGTTGGCTTCTTCACTCCCAGAGACCCCTGTCAACAGGCGATTGCAAAGGCTGCTGTGGGACCCAGGCACCGTAACCAGAACCTCACTCCTCTGAGATATGCAGATCTTACCGACCCCACTGGCAAACAATAAAGACCAGCAAACCTGCTGCTGGGGGTGAGAAACCTGGAGCAGCAGATAGGACGGAGGATGAAAATGAATTGCAAGTATGGAGCCAGAGCCAGGGCGATGGGAAGGATCATTTTTATTCTGTGAATCAGCCTCTTTCATTGTCTTTTTAGCTAAAGTAAGTGTAACTTTCTGCCTCTTTAAAGAATCAGTAGCAAGACAGATTGAAGGTAATGTAGGGCAAGAGCCTCTCCGCCTGCAGACCTCATTGCTCTGTGCACCTATTGGCTTCTACCCTCTGCACTGGGACCTGCAGTCCTGCCGGAGGGATCTCTCTGGCTGCAGGAAATCCTTGGCCTGCCAAAAGTCCCAGAGAGCTACAGCCCCAAGATGCAGCCCTCTCAAATGACAGATGGAACTTAATAGAAAATAACTTCCACTCCCTTGCCCCTACAGTAAGTCACGAGAGTGCTTACCTCTGGGGGTTATTAACCGAAGCGAGGGGCCATGCAGGAGAGCCCCAGGGCTCTGAAGCAACCTGTATCACGATCCGGATGGCGGCTGCTTGAGCAAACTCATGGGGCACAATTCATCGAGCTCCACGGTGAATATTTTTGCAGCTTTCTGCGTGTATGTGATACTCAATCATTTTAAATGTTAAAAATATAGGTAGGATTCTAATTCACAATACAGAAATGGACTAAACTCAAAGATTATTCCTGCAATGTACATAGAATCCTGTGGAAATAAATGCATGGAAAATAAAGGGGCACCTTTGTAATATAAGGAGAACTAAAATGGAAATTCAATTCTGGCCGGATGTGGTGGCTGGGACTCAGGGGATGACGAGATTCAGGAGGAGAGGAGCAGATTGCTCCAAATCTGCTTGGAAAGATCTTCAGTGGAGGGGTCCCTGATCCTGCTCAAGAACAATGGAGAAAGGTGGGAGAAATGTTAGTAGTCAGTAACCTAGGGCCATATCGAAGGTTCTCTCACCGGCTGAAGAATGCCCACCAGCGAAGGGAGTGGGATTTCATGGTGAGAGGTCACTGGGCCGGATAGGCCACAGTGTCATCCGTCCTAGATGCAGAGTTCTTAAAAGGATGGCTGACTTCTGAACCCAACCCCAGTCACCTTCAGCAGAAACATAGCTTCTGAGCTCCCTGTGGTCACTGCACACAGCGGTAGATGGCAGTTCTCAACAAACACTTTGTGCAGGGTAGATATTTATCTGTTTCTTTCTTTTGAGGAGAGGAAATTTAATGCTTAATTTTTCACCAAACATATGCTTTAATTTTTAGCTCATTGCTGCCCCAAGGGCTTATTAAGGAAATCATTGTAGATTTAAACCATGTGACAAACACCAGCACTGCTGGTCGGGAATATCAATGACTCCATAAACTCTTGATGGCAAGAGGAGCTGAGCTTCTTCTCACCCGTCTGTTAAGTACAGCAAACCTGTAATTTCCTGGTTTCCTAAAAGTTGCTGGATGCATTTCACAGGTTTCATATGGACCAAGCATACGTGTGACCAACAGCAGCTCCAACAGTCACTGTAGGCAGGCCGCGTCCGACCCCAGGTGTATCAGTGTGCTCTCACGCCGCTGATAAAGACATATGCAAGACTGGGTAATTTATAAAGGACAGACGTTTAATGGAGTCACAGTTCCACGTGGCTGGGAAGGTCTCACAGTTGTGGTAGAAGGTGAATGAGGGGCGAAGTTACAGCTTACAAGGTGGTAGACAAGAGAATATGTACAGGGGAACTCCCCTTTTTAAAACCATCAGATCTCCTGAGACTTATTCACTATCAGGAGAACCGCATGGGAAAGACCTGCCTTAATGATTCAATTACCCTTTTCCACGTCCCTCTCACAACACATGGGGATCATGGGAGCTACAGTTCAAGATGAGATTTGGGTGGGGACACAGCCAAACCAGATCACCAGGGACCTGACACACCCAGTGTCGCTTGCTGTTTCTCCCATTACTGAGTGGTGAGGTGCTGCTCCTGGAGGTGTCGGGTTGTTTACACTGTGGGAAGCAAAACATCGGGGAAGGGAGGGAAGGATTACTAATGCAGGCAAGTGTGAGAGTGACGCCTCTCTTCTCAGGGGAAACTGGAACTAGCAAAGGAAATCTACTATCTCTATCTTACCTTTTATAAAACACCACTTGGTTAAAATTAATAATAATTTAAAAATGGAGCAAATCTAAAACCAGAAAAGATGTAAGGCAATAGGCAAAAATAAGGATTTATGGTTGTCCTACATGCCCATCAATTTCTTAGGATTATGGAGATCAGCAACAAGGACATAGAGTTATCCTATGTGTCTATCTATTGTTTAGGGTTATGGAGATCAGTAACCAAGATATAGGGTTATCCTATCTGTCCGTCCATTATTTAGGGTTATGGAGATCGGTAATGGGGATATAGGGTGATCCTGCCTGTCTATCATTTACAGTTATGGAGATTGGTAGTGGGGATATAGGGTTATCCTACCTGTCTGTCTATTATTTAGGGTTATGGAGATCGGTAGTGGGGATATAGGGTGCTCCTACCTGTCCATCTATTATTTAGGATTATGGAGATCAGTAATAACGATATAGGGTGATTCTACCTGTCCGTCTATTATTTAGGGTTGTGAAGATTGGTAGGGGGGATATAGGGCGATCCTACCTGTCTGTCTATTATTTTGGGTTATGGAGATCAGTAACAAGGATATAGGGTTATCCTACCTGTCTGTCTATTATTTAGGATTATGGAGATTGGTAGCAGGGATATAGGGTGATCCTACCTCTCCATCTATTATTTAGGGTTATGGAGATCAGTAACAGAGATATAGGGTTATCTTACCTGTCCGTCTATTATTTACAGTTACAGAGATCGGTAACAAGGATAAAGGGTGATCCTGCCTGTCCATTTATTACTTAGGATTATGGAGATCGGTAACAGGGATATGGGGTTATCCTGCCTGTCCATCTATTATTTAGGGTTATGGGGATCACTAACTCAGGACTCATCAAGACGTTGTGAAAAGAAAGTCCTCTTAGAACAGAGCTAGTGAAAGAGAGTGTGTGCATTTTTGGACTCTTTAAACATGTAAATGTTTCCATATATATAAATTGTGTGCATACAGCAAAAGAAACTACCATCAGAGTGAACAGGCAACCTACAGAATGGGAGAAAATTTTTGCAATCTACTCATCTGACAAAGGGCTAATATCCAGAACCTACAAAGAACTCAAACAAATTTACAAGAAAAAAACAAACAACCCCATCAAAAAGTGGGCAAAGGATATGAACAGACATTTCTCAAAAGAAGACATTCATACAGCCAACAGACACATGAAAAAATGCTCATCATCACTGGCCATCAGAGAAATGCAAATCAAAACCACAATGAGATACCATCTCACACCAGTTAGAATGGCGATCATTAAAAAGTCAGGAAACAACAGGTGCTGGAGAGGATGTGGAGAAATAGGAACACTTTTACACTGTTGGTGGGACTGTAAACTAGTTCAACCATTATGGAAAACAGTATGGCGATTCCTCAAAGATCTAGAACTAGATGTACCATATGACCCAGTCATCCCATTACTGGGTATATACCCAAAGGATTATAAATCATGCTGCTATAAAGACACATGCACACGTATGTTTATTGCGGCACTATTCACAATAGCAAAGACTTGGAATCAACCCAAATGTCCATCAGTGACAAACTGGATTAAGAAAATGTGGCACATATACACCATAGAATACTATGCAGCCATAAAAATGGATGAGTTTGTGTCCTTTGTAGGGACATGGATGCAGCTGGAAACCATCATTCTTAGCAAACTATCACAAGAACAGAAAACCAAACACCGCATGTTCTCACTCATAGGTGGGAACTGATCCGTGAGATCACTTGGACTCGGGAAGGGGAACATCACACACCGGGGCCTATCATGGGGAGGGGGGAGGGGGGAGGGATTGCATAGGGAGTTATACCTGATGTAAATGACGAGTTGATGGGTGCTGACGAGTTGATGGGTGCAGCACACCAACATGGCACAAGTATACATATGTAACAAACCTGCACGTTATGCACATGTACCCTAGAACTTAAAGTATAATAATAATAAATTAATTAATTAATTAATTAATTAAATTAAATAATAAAATTGTGTGCATATAAAGTGTGTACACATATGCACGGCACAGTTCTAGTAATGAGATCATACTTAATTATTGTTTGGTAACTTATCTGGGTTTCAGATTATGACAGCTTATGAACTTATGACATTTTAACTAAATTAACAAAACCATGAAAGGGGATCTGGAGACCCAGGAGGGCATGCCAGCTCTGTCTTCCGCTTGCTCTACTACTGCCTCTTACAGTCTCTCATGCAGAATGAATCCTACTCCAAAAAAATTTCCATATGTGGCTTTACGGAAAGAAATCTTGATTCTCAAGGAAAAAGATAAAGTACTTCATTTCTTTTATGAAGTTGCATGTTTAGCAAAATGCTTTTTCACAGTGGGCAGTCAATAAACACTCGCCCAAGTGAGCTGTGTGGCTTCTCCCAGCTGACGAAGGCCTGTTCATAGCTCCCTTTGCTGTTTGAGAGCTACTCAGAGATCAAAAAGAGAATCTCACACGTAAATGAAGCATTAGCTTTAAAAAGTCAGGGAGTAAAACAAATTTACCTAGTTGCTTTGCTCAATTTCAAAACCTTAGTGCTCTCTGTTCCTGGTGAAACTAAAAGAAGAAACAGATGATTAGAAAATAGATTAATATGTCATACTTTAAGATGCTGAAATTACCGTCAGTTAGTAATAACTGTAAATGACAGGAAATGTCACATACATTTAAAATTTTTAACTTGCTTTGAGATCAAAACTTCATTATTCTGTTTTCTTTTCTTTTCTTTTTTTTTATTTTTGAGATGGGGTCTTGCTCTGTTGCCCAGGCTGGAGTGCAGTGGCATGATCTCAGCTCACTACAACTTCCACCTTCTGGGTTCAAGCAATTCTCCTGCCTCAGCCTCCTGAGTAACTGGGATTACACACACCCACCATCACATCTGGATAATTTTTGTATTTTTGTAGAGATGGAGTTTCACCTTGTTGGCCAGGCTGGTCTTGAACTCCTGATCTCAGGTGATCCGAACTTCTTGGCCTCCCAATGTGTTAGGATTACAGGTGTGAGCCACCACGCCCAGCCAAAACTTCATTGTTTTTAAATGTCTCATAGACCATACATAAAATATTAAGGAAAAAATTCTTTTCAAAAAGTTAAAATGATTGGAGTTACTCTTACTACTATTACAATGGAATGAAATATTTTATTAATGATATTAATATGAGATAAAATTTTTAATATCTAGAAATAGCTTAGGGCAATGTTCATGTATTTATTTCCTATGGTGCTTTATGTTTTTCATTATTAAGGTTTACAATGATGATTGGAAATCATTATTTACTTTAAGAAAATTTTATAGTTAATAAAACATTACCCCAGAATATGTACTTTTTGAGTAAATTGCCATTTTAAAATATATGTATATAAACTATATGCATGTATGTGTGTATTCTCTTGTTTCTTATTTACATCTAAAACTAATTATATCAATTTAATGTTGTAAATTTTCTTCCTATCAATGTAGAAAGCCAGAAAATGTACAGTACTAGTGACTTTTTTCTCAGTGTTGCTATAAAAAATAAATTATCTTGAAATCTCACTGATGCAAACACAAGATATAATTGCTTAAATGGACCAAATAAGAGAGAAATACGTGAAGAACCTTACTTCAAAATGAACCTAATCCTCAGTAAAAACAAAATACAAAACTAAAGCCTCCATAGTAATTTAAACAATTTGTTTTGACCAATGATTATACATTTTAATTTAAAGAGTTTGGAGTTCTTGCATTGTAGGTATACATGAAGGCTACACACTCCAAGATTTATTGTTTCTAATATTCACTCATTGAAAAATTCTCAAAAAAGATAATTTCTAGCAATAGGTGGAAAGAAAGGGGTCTGTCTTTTTTTTATTTTTATTTTTTTCTGAGACAGAGTCTCGCTCTTCGTCCAGGCTGGAGTGCAGTGGTGTGATCTCTGCTCTCTCTCTCCTGCTGGCCGTGTAAAGATGTGCTTGCTTCCCTTTTGCAGCCCACCATGATTGTAAGTTTCCTGAGGCCTCTCCTGCCGTGGCTTCTGTATGGTCTGTGGAACTGTGAGTCAATTAAACCTCGTTTCTTCATAAATTACCAAGTCTCAGGTAGTTCTTTATAGCAATGTGAAAACAGACTAATTTACCCTGCCATAAATGCTCTCCTGGGAACATAGCATGAAAACACTCCAAATTTCATTGCTTCAGCAATGCACTGGTATGCCTAAGGAAATCGTCATCAAAGAAACAGACCATAGAACACAAGCACCTTGGGAGGGCTCCACAGTCTCCTGTCCTAACATACTTGCCCATTTCAATATTTTCAGAATGGGAAAAAATGTCTTTAGGGCACAGTTAATATCCTTGTCAAAGACTGACAAACTCTGTCAAGATGGTGCATGTCCTGTGTAAGATGAGAATTTGTGAGACAGAAATTGTGTTTGACGAGTTGAATTCCAAGTCTCCTTTTCTCACATTTTGTGCAGAACATTCATTCAATGCAAGAAAATCATCAAATCCCTAGGTTTGGGACATAAACATTAACCAAAGGCACCATCTGTTCCTGAAGGAACTAATGGGATGGCTTAGTCAAGACGTGGGACATCAGCTGCAGTGACAAAAATCCCCATGTCTCAGTGGACTCATTTCAGACGTGTATTTCCCTGTCATGGTGCATGTCCATGTGGGTTGATGGAGATGTTTAGCTCATTAAGGACACTTAGGGACCCTGACTGGGGACCATCTCAACACATGTTTTCCATTGTCCGGCAGGAGATAAAAGAAATATGGAAGATCTTCCCTAGCACTTAAAGTGACCCTTTGGAAAAAACATCTCTTATGCTTGCTCACATTTAATTGGCAAAGCAAGTCACATGGCTGCACCCAACTTCAGAGGTGGCGGAGTAGATGTAAAGTTGTCAGCAGCCCAAACAAGTAAGAGATGCCAACAATGGTTTCTAAGCCAATTGCAGAGGGCACTCCCCTCCCCTGTCCTCCTCCCTTTCTCTCCCCTCCCCTGCCCTCCTCCATTCCTCTCCCCTCCCCTGCCCTCCTCCATTCCTCTCCCCTCCCTTCCTTCTCTCCTTCTCCATTTCCTCCTTCCCTTTCAAGCTACAAAGGAGACACACTTTTGAAAGTCAAAATATAAAAGTTAGAATGTAGATAGAAAAACTTAAATCATTTGTAATGAAATAGACAGTGTCCTGGACACAGACACCCTCTCCTTACCCTGAGTCTGTCCTGAGGGCAAGGTTTACCAAGGGCATGCCTTTACTGTTTTCTCAAGCTGTGATTGTGAAATCTGAATTTGAAAAGAAAAAAAATCCAAGTACTTAGCCATAAAAGATTATTTCAGGGACTGCCTGTAAACATTTCTTGCTATTGATTGGATTCTGTAATCCATTTCTTTGGGGAGCTGATTTTGGCATCACCCTCATTTTTGTCACTCCCATTCAGGAAGGCTCTGTGGCCACAGCTGCCCCATCACTGCTGTTCTCACCATGCCCACTGCAAGGCTGCACGTCCCACAAGCACCACTTCATGCTCTGTCCAGGTCTTTCAGAACCAGGTTCTCGTTCATGTTCAAAGCCTCCATTTACTATCTGATAAGAGTATAAAAACTATGCTTTTATTTGAATCCACAAAGGCTGTACAAAACCGCTTAACTATGTTTAGAATATGTGGTTACGATTTAAGACAATCTAACCCTGTAAATGTTCAAGACTATGAGTCTCACTAAGCCGTTTACTCCGACACAGACTGTGGGAGGTTAATTAGCAAGAAACCGATGGCATCCCGTGCCTCCACTGGGAAAGAGGAAAGTGTCAGAGATGAAGAGCTGTTTTTTTCAAACTCTTAGATGAAAAACAATTTTGAAAAATTCGAGTCTTAGAAAAGAGAAGAGTACTCAGCAGAAAATAATTTCTCTAAGAGTCAAAAATTGAACCTGTGACATCCAGAGTTCTGTTTCTTAGTAACAGTGACTAGGAAGGTTGTGCTGGTGTTATGTGTCAACACGGGTACCCTTTCAAAAACCACTACAAATAAAATGAGCTAGAAGCAAGTTAGATTCACTTGAGTGAGATTGAAAGGATTTAATGCATTTTTTGTTAATGAAGATCTTGGGGGAGAAAGTGGAGAAGAATGGAAAGGAGGTTGAGTGTGTGTTCTGTAAGTATAAATACTGACTCCAGAGTTACAGGTGGGCATAAGGGAGCCAAATTCTGCAAGCCCGGAAACCAGAATGCAGGCAAGATAGAACATAAGAGGATGTAATGGACTCATGTTAAAAAAAATAACAGGTAATAAGTAAATGCCAGTGATAGGATAATAAATGTGTATAGATGGCAAGCTAGGAGGAGATGTTGCCATAGAAACAGAACTTAAGAAAAGAAAGGGTTGATAACTCCTCTTGAAAATGGTAGAATGATTAGACTGGAAAGGGTGCAGGTCACTAACGCAGCCATCTTCATTTCACCACCCGTATTTCCTGCACCTCCCGATAGCAGCACCGTCCTCCCACACAGATGCTGTCACAGAAGGAAGAACAAACAACAACATAAAATAGGAGAAGAGAAGAAAAGGAAGACCATGGCACACTGATGATGCAAAGAGAGAGAAAAATTTATGCTGAAACAACCGAACTTTATGTCTGTAAACCTAACAATTGCTACCTAATTTTTAGTAGAATAGTAATTTTACTATTATTTTTGTAAATGGCATAAACTCACTGTAGATATTCAAGCAAGACAGATAATAGAAGTAAGACACAATATATTATCCCCAATTTTAATACCAGAATTTTTATTACGTAATTTTTATTAGGTAATTATTAATCAAGCAAATCTCGCTGTGTGTCTCTGTGTGTGTGTGTGTATGTGTGTGCTTGAGTTTGTGTAAATCAAAATTTAAAGTCAGGTAGATAAATGGTGTGAGAAACAAAGGAAGAGCCATTCTTCAATAATAAAAGGAATTGGAGTCTACATGGTATTTTAATACACGATTTTAATTTTACTCGAATACTGCATTAGGACAAAAATTAATTTAAACCAAAAGCATAATTGAACTTTAAGGAAGTGTTTCTTCCTAGCAAGATATTCCCTAAGTTACCAATCTCAGGACAGAAGGAAGTGTAAGGAAAAACATAAAGATTATGGCCAGGAGTGGTGGGTAACTGTAATCCCAGAACTTTGAAAGACCAAGGCTAGAGGATTACTTGAGCCCAGGATTTCAAGGCCAGCTTGGGCAACAAAGGAAGATTTTGTCTGCACAAAAAATTTAAAAATTAGCCTGCTGTGGTGGTACGCACCTGTAGTCCCAGCTACTTGGGAGGCTGAGGTGAGAGAATGGCTTGAGCCCAGGAGGTTGAGGCTGTAATGAGCCGAGATCACACCGCTGCACTCCAGCCTGGGTGACAGAGCAAGACCCTCTCTCAAAAAATAAAAATAAAAAATAAAAAATAAAAAAAATGAAAAAAAGAAGTGTGAATTACATACATTGTAGTTATCAGTTTCTCCACATGTGTTACTGTTGTTAGGGAAATTCAGGACATTGAACCCCTAAATCTTTCTCCCCTTCTGTAATTCCTGAATTCTTGGTTCTCTTATTTTGTTTCCACTGCCAACGTGTACGATCTCTCTGTTATTTCTGTGACCGAAATGCCCTTAATTATCCAGGACAGCTTTATGTTTACGTGCTCAGTATTCATTTCTTTATCACAGTTTCTCCAATCTGAACTTGAGTTTTTCACTGTGTTTAATTGGCTGGGATTTGTCATTGGGTTGGAGCTTCTGATGTAATCAGTGCGCTTTTGCCTGTGATTCTTTGTGGTTGAGAGTGGTGGCCTGCTATGCTGAAACTTTGAGGCTGGATGAAAACCCAGCTGGATGCAATATCCCTGCACAATCGTGTTTACTCCTCAGAAGTATGTGGGGGCTGATCGTGTCTTCTGGTACCGACTGCTGCTGGGAAACGCTGGACCTAAACCAACCCACCCTCTCACATGCCAACACTTCAGCTTAATGGAAATTTAGACCATTCATTTACTAGGTTAGCCAAAAAAATAAAAATAAAATACAAATAAAAAAAGAACACCACAGTCTCAGCAGCTTAAACAGCAGAAATATATTGTCTCACCGTCCTGGAGGCTGGAAGTCAAGGGGCGGCCAGGGCTGGCTCCTCCTAGGGTCTCTCCTTGGCTTCCAGATGGCATCTTGTCCCTGTGTCCTCACAGGGTCACCCCTCTGCATGTGTCTGTGTCTTTATCTCCTGTTTTTATAAGGACACCAGTCACCTTGGATTAGGGCCACGCCTACAGCCTCATTTTACTTTACTTCCTCTTTCAGGACTCTAGCTCTGCATACAGTCTTTGAATGCAGTCACGTTCTGAGGTGCTAGAGGTTAGAGCTTCAACATATACACTTTGGGGTACTCAGTTCCGCCTGTAACAAGCAACGCATGCAATTCCCAAAAGGTCCTGAATTTAGCCAGCAGGGAAGGAAGCCCTGTGCGATGAGTTTGTTTGGGCGGAGCCTTGTTTGAACCATCTACTGCAGCGTGTGGTTGGAGTTTACAGCAGAGTCCTCCTCACCCAGACACCTGCTCTTCCAGGGCACATTTCTCCACACCCAGGGACATGAACTCCCAGGGCAGATTCCTCCATTCCCAGGCACATGCGCGCCCAGGGCAGATTCCTCCACTCCCAGGCACCTGCACACCCAGGTAGATTCTTGCAAGCCCAGGGTAGATTTCTGCGCTCCCAGAGACAGATTCCTCCACTCCCAGGCACCTGCGCGCCCAGGGTATCTGCCTTTCTCCTTGCTGGCAGCATCTCCCATTCTTTGCTATTGTATTGATCAGATCTGCCATGGTGATCTTTAGGTCGTGCGTGTGAATCTCTACGTTGTTTCGTCATGTCATTTAAAAAGTCTCTTCGTTACCTAACTCCATACTACGATTACATTTTTATCTACTGTGAACTGTCCTTGTGGATTTCATCCAAATTCTTGTTCTATTTTTTCTATTATAGGTAATGAATTAATTTTATTTTGCCTGCTTTCATTTTTTTCTTTGTGTTTGATTTTTTTCTTACAGTGCACTTACATAATTGTCAAATCACAATTTTCATATTTCCTAGCTTAGGCAACTCTGTTCAGACCATTCTTCACCCTCCTGCTTCAGGACTCATTTCATGTAGGCAACGCTGTCTAAAGATGCCAAGGGACTGAGGTGGGTTGCCCTTGGCTTGAGCCATTTGTCCGGTTTAGTCGGAAGCCATGGACTCTTCAGTTCAGCCAGAGACCCGCACTCCCAGGGGTCCTCACCCTCTGGGTCCATCTCCCTCTGTCACTGTTTCCCCTACAACTCAACTCATCCGGAGAGCGGAAGGGAGGACACTCGGGTCTACTTCTCAGATTTAGGTCCATCTACATACATTCTCAGATTATTTTTACTGTCTAGGGCCTACATGGGCTTTTATTTTTTCTTTGGTTTGGACCAGTCTTAATGTCATTAGTGAGTTTTGGAGAAAACGTCTGTTTTGTACCTTTATTTCAACTCCATTCTGGGAAACAAATGAATTACTATATTCTCTTCTGTTTATACATTTCATTTATTCCTCACAATGATCATAGTTTATAGATATTACTGTTATTATTATTATTTCGATTTACCAAATAAAAATAAGCCTTGTGGATTTTCAATAACTTACTCAGAGACAATCATGAGGTAAATGAAGAAAAAAACAAAAACCTGTCTACTATTTTATTCTGAAACTTCTGAACTACTACATTAAGAACATTCTCTCCGAAAAAATTAAATTTAAATATATGGTGCTTTCTATTGTACATAGGAAGAATTTCTAGTGGATGCAATAAAGTTGTTTTCTTGCTCAGGTAATGAAGGGTAGTGTTAGCAGAATACTGATACTAATGTTATTTATGATAGTAACAGCAATACTCCAGTTATTAAAATAATGATTCCATGTGGCAGAACCTGAATTGAACTTTTTAACATAAATAGTTGTTTCATGACTCAAATTTAAAACTAAAAATAATAAAAGTTATAGCCATAATGACACCAACTTAATACAAGTTTTGGAATATAATATTTCACATTGGGACAAGAAACAGATTAAATAAATATACAAAATTCCGTAATGGAGTGATTTTTTACATATTCTTAAATTACTCCAAAGATAGTATGAAATCATTAATTTCATAATTATGAAGAACAAAATCTTCATATTTCATAATCTTTACACAGCTTGCTCAAATTATAATTTGCATATAAATTTTGTTTTATATTTCTCTCCTTTTATTTGCTACATACAAATTGTACAGGTACATTTTAAAAAAGGTTTAATTCACTAATTAACTAAAATTTACAAATACATAAAAACTAATTTTATTTAGTCATCGTGCTACACACACACACACACACACACACACACAAAATGGCTTATGAAATCACTTGTAAATCCCTGTGTTTCAAAATAGAAAAATTATAATGCACTTGCAATTTTCCTGTTATGAATTGACTAACACAGGATTCAGATTATTTTCACTTTTTGTTCTAGGAATATTTAGGTCTCTGCATCAGCTGTCTTGCTGTGTTCCCCAGGCCAGGCTCAGGCATACACCCTTGTCCAGCCGCCTGTCATCTGCACGAGGGTTCTAGGATGACCTGTTCTAAGCTGATCCAGCTGGGCTCCCTGTGGTCTCTCCTCCTGCAGCCGACTAACCAGAAGGAAGGGTTATCAGCAGGGGCAAGGCCCACACGAGAGCAAATGAAACCTGCAAGACAGCAAAAGCAAAAGAGATTGACCTCCAGGGGCCAGGCGTGGAAGTGACACAGGGACACTCAGCCATTCTGCTGTCAAAGCAAGTTCCAGCCTGATCCACAAGTGAGAAAATAGAATCCTCCTTGGGACTGGAGGAGCTGCTCCCATTGGAGAGGGTTCATCGATTATGGCTGTCAATGCAATTGATCTAGCATCATCCACCTCTGGCTTTAACTGTTCACTTTCTGTGTTGTAATCATATGCTTCCAAGACCTTCAAAAGTCCCATTTAATTACCGTATCAGGATGAAGGTTCAGAATCCTCCCATCACCAGCAGCCACCTCTCTGGGGCAGAACAAGCTGATCTTAGCAGTGGCTGGTCTCTGTGGTGTATCACCTTGAACGTACAATGGTGAGACAGAATGACCACAAGAAGGACCTCCACAGAAAGAAACACTTGCAAGGATGGAGAACAGAAGCACAGAGCAGTCACTGGTCCTTAGTAATTCTGAAATCCACGGGGCAAATGCTGGCACCTCCAGGAGACAGCAGTGCACTTTGATTAGGGCCTCACTGACCCCCAGAGCCATTCCTCGGTCCACTGGTCTGCATGGCTCCTGGGTTCACACTCTGAGATGCCCTTTCTTCTCCATCGCCTTATGTGACATTTGGGTTTCTGAAGAAAGGAGCCATGTCAGTGGCTGAGTAGATTTCTCAGTCTGCCCCCTACCCCAAGATAATCTGGAAGCCTGCAGTTCTCTTTGTGTTTGGGGTAATTTCAGTGCCTTTCAGGCCATGCCGTTGTCCCTAGAACCCGTGCAACTCCCGGGAAAATCCTGCAGACTTCTTTGTATTTGATTCCATTTCAATCCACCTGAAAAAAGACAAACTCATAATTCATTTCTAGACAGACTTTCTAGTCTTATCAGTGCTCCTTTGGCTGTGTCAGGCTTCTGGGGACAACCCTTTGAAGTTTTTTGTGTGTAGCTGAAAGTGTCTATTAGGTACTGCCTCAAACCTGACAGAGTCCCTCACGAAGGGTCATGCTGCCAAACCATTGATTTGGTCTCTGCCCCAGGCTATAGATTATTTTGAGAGTCTTTTGCTGGCTGGAAAGAGATGAAAGATCAGAAACGGCTTTATTTTCCAATCCCACAAGACCAGGCTCTCTGTATCCCCTCTAAATTCTGGTACAAACTGGGCAATGTTTTATTTCACTCATCT
The DNA here is from genome assembly GCF_008728515.1 of Papio anubis. Taxonomy (NCBI): domain Eukaryota; kingdom Metazoa; phylum Chordata; class Mammalia; order Primates; family Cercopithecidae; genus Papio; species Papio anubis. The sequence continues at coordinate 124,068,671 of NC_044986.1, forward strand.
TTTTTACTTTTGAAATCTTCTAATAAACAGCCAAGATCAGGTAGCTGGTGCTTTAAATATTCTGGCTGGAGATCTCATTGGTCACATCTGAAAGTTCATCAGCTACTTTGCAGATGAGAGAATTGTGATCATTTCTCAGTCACCTCACATGGTTCACATTTTTTGGCTTCCAGGGACAATTTTCTCAGTATTTTTCCTCAACAATTTTCAATGATTGGTGCACAATTTTCTCACATCCCCATCTCCAGTCTAAAGGCCGGTGCTACACATAAAAGGGGTTTGTTATGTCAGATCTATGTTCTCTAGACCCAACCTCTGTATCCCTTTACTAAAGTCATGAGCCACAAGCCCTCACTAGTATAAACAATAAACATCCATGTTGTGTCACGGGTGTAGGAGTTGGCTTTGTGACTCTGTCCCTTTGAGCTGGGAACAGCTGATATTAAAGGTCATGTTTTACTTGAGAGCTTCAAAGAGCTTGAGACTTTGGACTCTGACTTCAGGTAATCAATCACCAAGAAATGCCACAGTGTCCCAGGTGAGCAGTGCCCACCTCCTCCCCCTCCTGCCTTTGCAACAAAGCAGCTCTGACTCTGTAGTCAGGGTGTTCAGGACTCCAGACGTTCCCTGTAACTACAAACCCCTCTCAGTTCTGTTTTGATTGTCCACAAACACTCAATAGCCTTTGGTGAAACAGTATGTTTTCTGAAGCAGTAAGTGCATGGTAAAAACGAATGAGTGATTAGGTACTAGCAGTAGTTGATTGTTAATGAATGAGGTAGGCTAACTGACAACTGGTGGAAATGGATGATCACCAGATGAATTTGGGAACCTGGGAGTCACTCTGACTATGGACTGAACTGTGAACTACCAAAATTCATCTTGAAATCCTAAACCCCAGTACTTCATAATGGGCCTGTATTTGGAGATAGGCTCTTTATTTAAAGAACGTAATTATGCTAAAATGAGGTCATATGGGTTGGCCCTAATCCAATAGAACTTGTGTTCTTGCAATAAAATGAGATTAGGACACAGACACACACAGAAGAAAGACCTCATGAAGACACAGAAGGAAGGTGGCCATCTGTAAGCCGTGGAGAGAGGCCTCAGGAGGAACCAACTCTGCCCGAACCTCGACCCTGGACGTCCAGCCTCCAGAACTGTGAGGACACACATTTCCGTTGTTGAAGGCTTATGGTAGGCTCATATGTCAGCCCTAGAAAACTGATGAGCCCATGATACTTAAGAAACATGAAGACAGAATATATAGCTTGTCAGGGAAAATGTATGGCTAAAGTATTAAGCATATTTATACATTAAAATATGTAAATAAGTTACATGTGTAAATAGTAGACTTGTTAAAATAAAATAGGATGGGCATGGTGGCTCATGCTTGTAATCCCAGCGCTTTGGGAGGCCAAGGCAGGAGGACTGCTTGATGCCAGGAGTTTTAGACCAGCCTGGGCAACATAGCCAGACCCTGTCTGTGCTCAATGAATAAATAAATAAATAATAGACTTTGTAATCTCAATTGTGTTGTTGATTTTATAGAAACACCTGATGCTGATTAAATTGTACAGTTTAACATGTGTAGTATAACAGCTTCAATTAGACCTCAATCACATGGAAATAAAATCGATTTTATTTTGTATCCAAAACTAGTGATATAAAAGCATATTTATAAATTTTACATTTTTGCCTTTGAGACACACATTATGAAATAATCACACCCTTATGTAATATACTTTCTTACCTGATATGTCTTCCTTTATTTTCAAATTTTTCACTTGTATCTTTTTTAGATTAGGTCTTGTTCGTGATGTGTTTTCTTTCTTTCTTTCTTTTTTTCTTTCTTTCTTTTCTTTCTTTCTTCCTTCCTTCCTTCTTTCTTCTTTCTTTCTTTCTTCCTTTGTTCCTTCCTTCCTTCCTTTCTTTTTTTTTTTTTTTTATTTTTAGGCAGAGTCTTGCTGTATCGCCCAGGCTGGAGTGCAGTGGCATGATCTCGCCTAATTGTAACCTCCCCCTCCCGGGTTCAAGTGATTCTCCTGCCTCAGCCTCCCAAGTAGCTGGGATTACAGGCATCTGCCACCATGCCCAGTTACTTTTCCTATTTTTAGTAGTGATGGGATTTAACCATGTTGGTTAGGCTGGTCTTGAACCCCTGAACTCATGATTCACGTGCCTGGGCCTCCCAAAGTGCTGTGATTACAGGCATGAGCCACCGTGTCCAGTCATATTTTTCTTTTAATTATTTCTTTTGTGTTTTCATCATTCTTTCCCTTGCTCTGAGTTTTAAAATTTCTCCATAAATGTTTCCTACTATTTCTATGTTTCTACTGGCTATTTTTATTTACGAGAAAAACATAATTAAATATGATTCACAAAGTATGTAATAATTCAGACCAGCATCCTATCCCATCATGAGACTTTCAACAAAATGTTAGCTTTTACTCTCCTATACCACGACTCTATTAAATGTATGCAGACTTTTAGCTCTAAGTCATTGCTAATTTGTAATACAATACTTACTAAAAAATTTAAGACTACATTCTTAATAATTTCTTTAGATTTAAATTATTACTTTCAATCTTTTCTAAATCTGGCACAGGAAGATGCTCTTATCACTCGCATGGACATTCTTTATCCTGTCCCTTTAGTCCTACTCTTCCACTTATAGTCGCAATTCAGATTTTAATTTGACAGATTTCAGATGCTTATTTCACAAGTGTCACTGTTCTGAAAGTGTGTCTTATTCCACACTTGTCTGAAAATGTCCTTTGTCCTGTGAAACTATGAAGAACACTTTAAACTATGCTAAAATTCTAAGAGTACAATTCTGCAATCTCATAGTGGTACAAAAATGAGTTTACTCCCCAGTAGCAATAACTATTTTCAATAATAATAAATGCAAAATGTATATAGGACCTTCTGTTTACAAGTCATTGAACTAAAATCTTTACACTGATTCAACCTTCACAAGACTGTGGGGTCAATGTCGGTGTTACCAAAGTTAGTGTGTCTGAGGCTAATGTGGTCATTTCCTGACAGACAATTCATTTTCTCTATTTGGAAACTTGTTTAATTCTTCATTTTTTCAATTAAGAGCTTTACTAGCATATATGCATCTTTTTACTTTTTGAATCTCCCCTAGACTCAGTGATCCCTTTCGAGATGGAAAGCTGAGTGTATTTTTATTTCAGGAGAATGTTCTTTTGTGACGTCTTTGATCACTCCCTCTTTATTATTCCTTTCTCATCTGGACTTCCTATGGAGAGTGGACAAGTGCTGGTTCTATTTTCTTTCATGGCTTGTAGGTTTTCTCTCATGATATGCATTTTATTCAAAAATTTTCTCTATGTCATAGACTAGTTTCCCAGCACAACCTCCTGAGTCACCGCACAAAGTCTCACTAGGGTCCTGTGTGAGTCACAATATTCAGAGACTTGATATAGTTACTGTCGTCTTTGTTTCCAGTTATTCATGTTTCAGAGTTCTCCATTTTTTCAAAGTAGCTTCTTATAGTTTTAACTGTACCAGTCCTTTTTATGCAATGGAAAATATGCATTCAAGGTTCTTCTTTATGGCTCATGTCAGTGGAAGAGACAAAATCATTTGATCTCTCTCTCTCTAGATCTTCATTGACTTAAACATCCACTGGCTCTTCCCTGCGTGCCGGGACTCACAACAGAGACAGAGCAGGTGCAGGTCCATTAAACTCTGTGTGTCCCTCACTTACGGGGCGCTTGGGCAGAGGTTGGCCTGTGATCATAACCCAGGAAGAGAGGATTCTTCTTGGGGTTGGATGAGTAATAAACGAACTTGCAGGCCTGCTCTTTTGATGAAATAGACGGCCACTATGGTCACCATTTTCTCCTTGAAATGGCAAGTGGCTGAAGTCAACCCTCTCTAGGAAATAAGGGGGGGGGCACCTGCGGGGCTGGCTACCCAGTGGCTGCGGAGCAGAGGACCATGGCCCAGGCTGCAGAGCAAGCCAAGTCCCGGGAACGTCAGGGTGTTCCTGCTGCTCAAACTGTTGCAGTTGTCGTTTTCATTCCGGGACAACGAGGGCAGCGGAGACTGTTCTGCTTCTCACCGCTCCTGACAACACCATCTCCATAACTCCGGGCGCCTGGGAAGGTGGCAGCCCTATGTCATTGCTGGGGTGCCCCGGGGCCTGGCACAAGAAGCTGGACATCCTAGAAGTCTGTCCGTCATACTGGATGCCGAGGTTTTCCCTGCACAATGTTTTCCGTAGACTATGTTCTCTCTCATTAGTACAACGAGCCCTGGGAGGAGGGTTTGGGGGGATATTTGGTGGAGCACGGAAGCAGTGAAGACGGTGCAAACGGAGCATTCATTTCTTCTTCTTCACAATTTGCCAATGATTCGTCTTCTCCATTTGAACATCCTTGGCAAAGACGGAAGCAGGGATTGTTATGAGCTAAGAACGTTTACACTGATCACCGTGTCTTCAGGCTGGGTCACAGACACGCAAGCCCCCTCCAAAGTAGCCCTTAGCTGTTCTGGCTTCCCAAGTTCTAAACTCGAACTCCTGGGGTTGCCTTCAAGGCCCGAGGCCAGGTGCACTTGTCAGCCTGTTCAGAGTCCTGAGTCCTGGACCCACTAGGGAGATGCACAGTATGGGACACAATTTCGTCAGGGCGCAGAGAAAAACGTTCCCCTCAGGCAGTTTCAAGGAAGAAGTCCGGTGACAGGAATTGGGGGTGCAGGGTGGGGGCTGGTGCAGGGATGGGCTTTGCCACTGCCCCTCATCACACTGCACCTCAGCTGCCGCCTGGAAGTCACTTCCTAACGAGAGGATGGTTCCATTCAGATATGCTTGCTGCTGCTGAAATGAATCTATGTCATCTTTGGCTTGCGTTACATGGAGTGTTTCTTAAATTTTAGCACAAAGCAAAGTGCCTTCAAGTTATTTCTATGAGTATTGAAATAGACGCTAAACCTGGCAACTCACAGTGCATACTGTACGAACCTATTTTTATTTAATGTGGCAGTTCGATAATATCACAGTTCCCGTTAAACTGCTGAGCACACAACCTAGAATTTCTCAAGCTTCAAGAACAATGCCAAGAATGGTACCGAGGGTCTGTTTGCCCTCCTTTAAAGCAGGATTCTCTATGTTGTAGCCTGATCAACTTTCATTATTTCTCTGCAGAATTATATAGTGCAAGACATTTGGATAGATCAGAAACCTAGGAGAAAACGTGCTTTAAACATAGGGAGTAATATATTCGAGCTAGAAACTAGGAGACGTGGTCTGCTCTATGTTGAGAAGCATGAAGGCGAGACGCATGAAGCTGGCAGAAACAGCATGATTTCAAAATGTATGCTAAATACTAATTTGTGTCATGGATATTTTATCTCTTCCTTCTCTCCCTCCCCTTAGTCTTTTCTCACAGCATGCTCAGGCAGAAGAAGATCATAATTAAGCCCATCTGCATTGTCTTTCACTGTCTTTGGGAATTTATGAAATAAGACAGAAGAATAGGCCTCCGAAAAGCTCCATGCTAAACGTGGTATGATATTTGCGTCTTGTGAATTTAAATAAAATTCACACTGCCGACACGACTGCCCCAGTGCAGAGCTGTTAGTTTACAATATCACACTCAGGTTGCAACGTCCCCAGGTGGCAGGATGGAGCCGGATGGGCGATTCTGCTCAGTTGCAGGAATGTAACTCCCAGAGCTGGTGGTGCCCACTTTTATACAACAGAAAGAGGTACAGTTTCTATCTATCTCAGCGTATTGCCAGAGAGGCTGTGAAGATAAGAGGTTAGGAACGGTGAAAGTTTGGATATCTCCGTGGTGTGTATGGTCATTATGATTTGAATAATTCTAACCCTCTGAAATTAAAGACACCCAAGGCTAGGTACAGTGGCCTATGCCTAGGACCTAAAATCCCAGCACTTTGAGAGGTCAACCAGGAAGGATTGCTTAAGGTCAAGAGGTTGAGAGCAGCCTGGGCAACATAGCAGGACCCTGTCTCTGCAAAACAAAACAAACAAACAAACAAAAATCATACATTGTTTTAAAATCACATTTTATGTACAGCTACATATATCTTCCTTAATGGGTTCTTTCTGTATGACAATTCAGTGTCTACGAATGGAAATTTGCTTAAGGACATAAGTCTTGCTAAGTTGTCCTTTGTCAGTGAAATAAGGGGAAGACATTAGGTGACGGACACATTGACCAAGGTTAGGCTTAACTTTGAAACGTGAGCAAGGGCAACATAAACAGAAAACATTCATTAAGATTCAGGATATAGGATACCTGATACAGGAAACCTAAGCTAAGAATACAGGATAAGATCGTTGTTGCCACGATAAGTTTTTTTTTTTTTTCCACAGTCCCTACTGGCCTTAAGCAGTAAATACACAACAGTTCAAAAACAACAATTTACCATATGTGTTTAATTCTGTTGTTTCCCAAAATTGACTGCAATAAACAAAAAGTGCACCAAAGGGATGCAATGATTGTGGTTCTAAGAGTAGGAATATGGGCACCGGTAGAAGAGCTATTTTGGCAAATTTGTATAAGATACAAAATAGGGTTTGTCTAATAGATACATCAGAGAAGAAAGGACTCATCTCAAACACAAATTCAAAGTGAGAGGGATTTATTCCTGGGAAAGCTACCAATTTATTGTTTGGCGTTTGGAGAGGGCAGGTGTGGGTATGGAGTCAAGGTGGTTACTTAATTAATTAATTAATTAATGGCTATTTGCAGATGACCTGTAAGGCCCTCGTGCAATTTATTTCCTCACATTCAAGCCCAAGTTCCTGCACAAAGACAAATGATATCCCAAATCTGCCAGTTGATCTGCTGTGCTGGGCGACGTTCCCAGTGGGGAATGCAGCTGAGTGTGGCACCTGAGGGGGTCTCGGCCAATTCGCCAGCCCCCTGTGCAGCCAAGTTGAACTGAAGCTTGGCTGTTCACTTCCCAGCCCATCTGCAAAGCGCTTCCCCAACGCCGCCCTATAGATTATAAATGTCTGATTTACCAGACTGTAGGTAGAAAAGGAAAATAAACATATCACCATTTTATGTTAACCAAAAATAATTTCATTTTGAGGTACAAACACACATCAATGAACATACATGTGAGGCACTATGAAAGAAAGCCATGAATAGGAACAATCACAACAGAAGCTGCCAGCCATCAGTACAGACAGTGGAGAACCAAAGAGCACAAAATATACAAAATTAGCACATTTAATTTTCATTGAACACCATATAGAAAACTTGAGAGAAGCCAATTACAATATAAGAATAGGCTGTTCTAATAAAGGAACCATGCAGATATTTTAAAAATTAGTCTTGCCATTTGAAGTAAAATCATAAATTAGCCAGGTGTGGTGGCACACACTTGTAGTCCCAGCTAATCAGGAGGCCGAGGCAGGAGAATCACTTGAACCCGGGAGGCGGAGGTTGCAGCGAACCAAGATCACACCACTGCCCTCCAGCCTGGGCAACAGAGCGAGACTCCATCTCAAAAACACAAAACAAAACAAAGCAAGTCATTTGAAATATAATTATTACAATGTAAAAAAAACCAATGGGATATCTATAGTACAAGTCTAAAAACACTCAGAGAATTAGAATACAACAAAAAATCTAGAAAACAGGTGAGCAAGACGATTCATTCAAGCAAAGCCAATGATCCAAGACTGGTAATGTACACTTTACAGGAGGGGCAGAAAGAGAGCATGGAGACCATGCCACGGAGGATAAACTTTTATTTCAAATAAAAGCCGCACCGTTACAAGCTGAAGAAGGATGACTTTTCACGCAGAAGGGTGCACGGAGCAACACAATCAGAATGGATGAGCTACCATGGAATGCGTGATAGAGAGACGTTCCCAAGAGCTGCCCAGGAAGAATCAAAGGGTAGGTTCCCTTCGAAAGCCTCAGAAGTAGACCAGCCTTGGCCACGTTCATTCTTAAAGGCAATGGAGTGTCATCTCAGTTTCAAAAGAAGGTAATTTTTAAGATAGAATCCCATATCAAACCAAATTATCGCTCAATAATAAACACAGTTTCAGACATAAAAGGATTAAGAAAAAGTGTCTTCTAATCATCTTTCAAGAAAAAATTCAGGGTGGTCTTTGGAAGAATCAAAACCGAATCTAATCAGGATGAAGACGTGAGGTTTAGGGGCAGGGGAAGGGAATACTCTTCCAGTGAGTGTGTGCCAACAATACTCAAAAGCCGTATCTATAAAACAAAGACATGGCACAAAAGTGAGAGATTAAACATGGGCAATTGGATCAAAAAGAGTGTAGTGAATACAAATATTTTTAACTTTGACAAGAAATTTTCTTTCAATTTAGTGCCACAAGAATTTGTTACATTTGTGACAAATAATATTCAGATAACCATAATACTGTTAATATTGCTTATTCAATGTTCGTGTGTAAAATCATCCTACACATACATTGAATGGTTGGAACTTGCCTATATGCTGCCATTTTGGGTCAACAAAAGCAGTAATGTGATTAAGTATAACGCGAAGCATAGAGAGGAAAATTAAGAAGTTGATTATAAAATAGCAGTTATGATTAAAGAGATAACAAAGATAAAACTAAAAATAAGAAAATAACAAAACACATTTGGGAAAGAGAAAGTAGGACAGAGAAAAAGATGATACTGGTCTTGCCAATCACAGCTGACTGAACAATCACGGTTGTGTAACAATGATGAAAGCAGTCACTGTTGAAGGGATTGCTACCAGGGGTGAGGAAATCAGCCTGAGGACTGAAAGGGAAAGACACAGCCCACGGCTTCCAACTTTCATTTAGAATCCAATTTTACTTAAAGAAGTAATTATGGCCGGGCACGGTAGCTCACACCTGTAATCCCAGCACTTTGGGAGGCCAAGGTGGGTGGATCACGAGGTCAGGAGATCGAGACCATCCTGGCTAACACAGTGAAACCCCGTCTCTACTAAAAACACAAAAAAATTAGCTGGGCATGGTGGCGGGCGCCTGTAGTCCCAGCTACTCGGGAGGCTGAGGCAGGAGAATGGTGTGAACCTAGAAGGCGGAGCTTGCAGTGAGCCCAGATCACACCACTGCATTCCAGCCTGGGCGACAGAGCCAGACTCCATCTCAAAAACAAACAAACAAACAAACAAAAATGATGAAAATAAGAAAACAATCCCCTGCCCACAGAGCCGTAACCATGTGATTCTTTACATTCCAACTTTCTCTGGTATCTTCTGTATCTAGAAAGTTTCCAAGACTTAAAAGGAGGGTTGATTTTAAAAAGTAGTATCTGGGAACTTCTCTAAAAATCGTAATAAAAATGCACAGCCTTCTGCTCTTCCTAACAATCAAGAGAGGTCACATTAGGAGTAGTGGATTGAGGACTGTGAACCCACTTCCCAGAGAAACAAACCATGACTGGTAAAAGGTATTTTTTAAAAGTGCTTGAAAGTCTTTGGAAACATCCTACAGGCAGATAGCAACTGAAAAGTGTCTCCTCAAGAAAGTCTACCGGGTTTCTGTAGCGCTAAGAAGGGCGCGGGGCCCTCCCAGCCCGGCTCAGCAGGACAAATCTCCACTCCCGGCGGCCGCAGGGTCAGGAGGAGGCTCCCTCTCCTCATGGCCTCCCAGGTCCTGGTGATTTTCTGGGAGGAGCAGGGCGCCAGCTTCCTTACTCCCCCTGGCTGGGGGTCCCTGAGCTGAGTCTCAGGTGACTTCCATTGCAGGATGCAGCTCTTTCCCTCACCCAGCCCGGCCTTGTAGGGCAGAAGCTCCTCCCAGGCTCTGAGGGCTGAGCGTCCTAGGCAGGTGGCCCCTGATCCAGCTTGCTGGTGGGTTTCACACTGACAGCAGCAAGCCCAGAAGACCAGAAGTGGCTTTGACACCAGGCACCCAGCTTGTGACGCAGGGCACCCCTGAGAGAGAGTCCACCTTGTCTTCACCCCACGCCACATCCAAGTCAGTGGCTCAGATTTTGCCCAGGGAGAGGCAGATAGTAAGAAGCCAGGCTCCAGAACTCTCCGGGAGAGCTGACTGTAGTTAGAACAGACAGTTGGAATGTTCAGGCCGGGCAGCATTCCCCATCACAATGGAGATGGTGGTGCGAGCAATGAGGAGGGCACAGGGAACTCTGTGGGAGCAGCAATGTCACCTTCAGGCCAGCTAACTCGCAGGGAGAACGTGGGAAGGGGCTGAGCAGGGCTCTCCTGAGGTCTGAACACGTTCCAAGATCTGCCTCTGAGTGGGTTATCTTTGTGCTTATCCTACTTGGAGACCAGCAAGCTTCTTGGATGTGTGGATTAATGATTATTACAAAAGTTTGGAAGTGCACAGCCAGTATTTCTGTGAATACGTTCTCCTTTTATTAATATTCTCAATAAAGAATATATATATATTTATTAAGACACACACATATACCACGTACATATATATATTAATATATAGACAGAGAGAGAGAAAAAAAATTCTGCAGAAAGAAACTAAGCCCCTACTTCTTTTCAAACCATAGCCTTTGTGAAATGTGTACATACAGAATAAAGCACAAAATCTAAGAAAGTTTTAACAGCATCTAAGGAAATATGAGAAATAGGAATTCACCAGGATCATTTTGAAACAAACACCAATACTTTTAAACTTTTCTCAATTCAAGAATGAGAGAAGACAGCTACAACAAAGAGAATTCCAAAACTATTAAGTATAAAATATTAAGAGATAATACACCAAAAACAGCATGATGAAATACACCAATCTGTTGCTCCATGTTTAACCTGAGAACATTTTGACCACACTTCTTCACACTCTCAGAAATAAGAAAGGTATTGTGGGCTTTTTTAAATAGGAAAGGATAAGTTAGCTCCAAGAAACAGGCAGAGATGAAAAGAGAGCTGATTGTGTTAAGAAAAGAATGAGGAAAAAAACGATATAGCATCAATCAAAAAGACAATAGAAAGTGAAGGGAGATTAATCCTTACTGCAGAAGCTCGTATCAGTGAGATGTGAATAATGACAGTCGTAACTTTTTTCTTTTACTATAATGAAGAAAGAAGGAATTTTAGAAATAAAACATACATAAACAAGAAAGAAAACTTTCTTGAACCGGAAAACAACCTGACTCTGTAAAGCAAAAAACGCTAAAAAACAGACCTCCTTCTGAATTGTGGAGCCTGCATTCATAGGAAAGTTGACCTCTCCCCAAGGCAAAATAAACCAGGAAGAAGTATATGTGGGCGCACACACAAACTCTCGGTTAAATTATGAAGATTATGTTTTATAAAGAAGTTTTCAACAAAAAAATCATTCTGTAAAAGTGATGGTTTCATTGGTAAAATTGGGGTTAATCTAGCAATTTAAGATTCACAAAGTTATTTTGCACTGCAAGAATTTCTACTAAAAATAATTTGGAGCTGATAACCTTGGCATTACTACAGAAGCCCCGTCTTTCCACACAGCAAGGCTTAGCTCACATTGCACCTCCTCTATTCTCCTCACTACCAGATCACCAAAACGGTGCTTTTTAATATTTTCTTTAAAAATGTTGTACCCTTTATTAGGACACAGCACAAATCCACTCAAACCTAGCAGCTGTCCAGCGTGCCGCAGCTTTTGTTCCATGCTAATTGGGGCTAGTTCCAGATAGGAGTATTAATTACTGATTTAAACTGCAGTTTTACTAATAGCAGTTCACATGATACAAATCTCATTCCCTAATTAAGTGACAGACTACAATATATTCAGTCCATGTTATGAAATCTTACTCTCTCCAATAAAAACCCGTATCACCAAACCAAAAGAGACACCTTTTTTTCCCTCTATTAATTAAAGACTTTGAGATAATTATCATATCTCTAAAATTGGACGGGGTGGGGGCGCAGTTTGGCTTAAAGATTTTCTACATTATTGCACGACAAGATACAGAATAGGATCTGCAGGATTACAAGGAAAATAGTTTGACCCCTAAATTATATAAGCAACTACATATGAGCAATGACATCGCTCATAGCCTGAATTAAAATAACATAACATCAAACCCGAAATACCCTGACTTGATCATTACATATTCTACGCATGTAACAGAATATCACATGTACCTCATAAATATGTAAGTATTATGTATATATAAAACAAAACAGTCCAGTAAAAATAACATTAATTCAGATATTCTAGGGCTTAATATGTGTGCTAAGCCTAGACTCACTCTGACCATTGAATCTCAAGTTATACTCTAGCTACACGAGGTATAAATTGAAAGACTATTGTTGTTCTTAATGTTTATTTCTGAGTTGATTGGCTGATTTTTCAGTGGCATTATTATACTAAATTATCAGTGGTGAACACTGTGAACAATTTCTATACAAGTTTAATAATAATTCTTCTTGGCCGGGCTCAGTTACTCACGCCTGTCATCCCAGCACTTTGGGAAGCTGAGGTGGGCAGATCACAAGATCAGAAGCTCAAGACCATCCTGGCTAACACGGTGAAACCCCATCTCTACTAAAAATACAAAAAATTAGCTGGGCGTGGTGGCAGGCACCTGTAGCCCGGGCTACTTGGGAGGCTGAGGCAGGAGAATGGCATGAACCTGGGAGGCGGAGGTTGCAGTGAGCCTAGATCATGCCACTGCACTCCAGCCTGGGAGACAGAGTGAGACTCCGTCCCAAAATAAATAAATAAATAAATAAATAAATAAATAAATAAATAAATAAATAATTCTTGTCTACCTCATTTGTGGATCTGCTGTGATCAAATTGTGGTTGAAAGCATTTGATGAAGATCAACTCATTTACTCTTCAAACCAACTCAATATGACCATATACATGTTTTTAAAAAATTTTAAATTTACAAGCGTAATATCACTATCAATTTCATATTAAAGCAATGAAGGGAAATCACATATCCGCAGGCAGTAGATATTAGGAAGTATTAATATGAAAGTCTCTTAATATTTTATAGAAAATAACTAATTTTATTTCTTATATTGAAAATTACAGCAATACAAATGTTAACATATATCCATGATATTTAAAGGTTGAGATATTACACTTGTTAAATAACTGGAAGAAAACAATAATACAAAGAAATACAATATGTCAGTCCAAAAATAAGCAAAATAGAAAGATATTACAATATAAAATATGAAATAAGTTTACAAATTATTGCCAAATATTTCTAGTATTACAATAAATGTAAATGGGATAAATAGACTTACTGAAGAAAAAGCACTCTAAGGTTATTTCTAAAAATTACATCCAACTAAATGGAGTATTGCATTTCTCTATACTACTAGCTTCAGAGGCCAGAGTGCTCACCATTAACCCATGGAACCAGCTGTTTATACTACTAGCAATGAGTAAGTGGGAACCAAACTTTAAAACACACTACAGTTACAATCACACAAAAATAAAATATCTAGGTATAAATCTAACAAAACATAGAAACAGTTTATATGAGTTTGTACAGGCCAGTTGTCAAATGCAAAGGGAGACAGGGAAACCAGAAGGGCAACAAAATTATCGAACTTACCTTTTCCCTTCATTCATAAAGACCACTGTGTCCTGGTTTCCTTCTGATAATAATGTAATTACTTCCAGGTTTAAAATTAGTCATGCTAGTCTGTCTTTCTTTCTTTCTTTCTTTCTTTCTTTCTTTCTTTCTTTTCTTTCTTTTCTTTTCTTTCTTTCTTTCTTTCTTTCTTTCTTTCTTGCTTCACCTTTCTTCCTTTCTTCCTTTCTCCCTTTCTTCCCTTCTTCCTCTTCTTTCTTCCTTCCCTTTCTTCCTTCTTCCCTTTCTTCCCTCGCCCCTTTCTTCCCCTTTCCCTTTCTTCCTTTCTTTCCTTTCTTTCCTTTCTTTCCTTCTTTCTTTCTTTCTTTCTTTCTTTCTTTCTTTCTTTCTTTCTTTCTTTCTTTCTTTCTTTCTTTCTTTCCTTTCCTCTGCCTTCTTCTTTGTTTGTTTTTTTTGGGTTTTAACTCATGTTGCTTAGGCTAGATGGTGGTGTACAATCTTGTCCATATAGTTCAAGCAATTATCTGCTGGTCTCCTAATTAGCTGGGACTACAGGCACACACCACCAGGTCCAGCTAAATTTTTAGTAGAGACAGATTTCACCATATTGGTCAGGCTGGTCTCAAACTCCTGACCTCCTGTGATCCACCCACCTCAGCCTCCTGAAGTGTTGGGGTTACAGGTGTGAGCCACTGCACCCAGCCTGTATTTTCTTTCTATTGACATTATATTGTCAGCATTTCCTTTTCTTTTATTCCTTCCATTTTTGGATTAATTATTGTATTAATTTTAATTTTCTTTTCTCTATTGACTTATTTGGTATATTTTGACTTTTTTTAGCGGTTACTTTGGATATTACAATATGTATTCTTGTTTCAGTAAAATCTAATGAAAAAAGTGATATTCTTGCTGATACCAGAATAATTCAGTGACCATAGGACACTTCAACTGCATTTATTCTCTTCTTGGTTTTTGAACTATGGTGCTCATGTATTTTACTATATATGTTTATAACCCACAAAACATTAGTATTGTTGTCTTAAATAGTCAATAGGCAAATATACAATTCCATTAATTCACACATTTTTTTTCACAGATTTTTTATATTTTTCCATATATTCATGCATCCTCTTCTTGCTATCCAGGAACATTTTAGATCTCTTGGAATAATGCACTAATGTGTGTGTGTGTGTGTGTGTGTTTTGTTTTTTTTTTTTTTTTAGTAATTAATAAATTAGTAACTTTTTTTTCTATTTTACTTGCTTGCTTGCTTGAGAATGTTGTAATTTAGTCTTCAGTTTGAAAAACATACCTACTTAGCAGCTATGTTCTTTTAGCTCCATATAGTTAAATTCTATTGTCTGGCTTCCACTTTTTTGGTTTATTTGTTTATTTGTTTGTTTCTATTTTTATTTTTTGAGACAAGATCTTTCTCTGTCACCCAGATTAGAGGGCAGTGGCATGATCATAGCTCACTGAAGCCTCAACTTTCCCAGCTCTATCACTCCTCTTGCCTCAGCCTTCTGAGTAGCTGGGACTATAGGTATGCACCACCATACCTAGCTAATTTTCATTTTTGTTAGTGGTTTTTTTTTTTTTTTTGGTAGAGATGGGGTTTTGTCACGTTGCCCACCCTTTTGGTAAGAAGTAAACTATCAATCTTATTATTGTGCTTTGAAAATGTAATGTATCTTTTCTCTGGTTACCTGATTTGGTTTGGTTGTGTCCCCACCCAAATCTCATCTTAAATTCCCATGTGTTGTGGGAGAGGCCCAGTGGGAGGTAAATGAATCATGCAGGCAGGTCTTTCCCATGCTCTTCTTGTGATAGTGAATAAGTCTCATGGGATCTGATGGTATTATAAGGGGGAGTTTGCCTACACAAGCTCTCTTTGCCTGCTGCCATCCATGTAAGATGTGACTCGCTCCACCTTCTCTTCCACCATGATCGTGAGGCCTCCCCAGCCACGTGGAACTGTAAGTCCATTAAACCTCTTTCTTTTGTAAATTGCTCAGTCTCAGGCATGTCTTTATCAGCAGTCTGAAGATGAACTAATACAGCAAATTGGTACCAGGAGTGGGGTGCTACTGAAAACATACCTGAAAATGTGAAAGCAAATTTGGAACTGGGTAACTGGCAGAGACTGGGATAGTTTGGGGGATTCAGAAGAAGACAGGAAAATGTGAGAAAGTTTGGAACTCCCTAGAGACAAGTTGAACACTTTGACCAAAATGTGATAATGATGTCGACAATGAAATCCAGGCTGACGTGATCTCAGATGGAGAATGAGGAACTTTTTGGGAACTGGAGCAAAGGTGACTCCTATTACATTTTAGCAAAGAGACTGGCAACATTTTGCCCTTACCCTAGGGATTTGTGGACTTTGAACTAAGAGGAATGATTTAGGGTATATGGTGGAAGAAATTTCTAAGTAGTAAAGCATTCAAGAGGTGACTTGTGTGCTGGTAAAGGCATTCAGTTTTAAAAGGGAAGCAAAACTTAAAAGTTTGGAAACTTTACAGTCTGAAGATGCAATAGAAAAGGAAATCCAATTTTCTGAGGAGAAATTCAAGCCAACTGCAGACATTTGCATAAGTAACAAGGAGCTGAATGTTAATCCCCAAGACAACGGGGAAAATGTCTCCAGGGCATGTCAGAGACCTTTGGGACAGCCCCTCCCACTACAGACCTGGAGGTTTAGGAGGAAAAAATGGTTTTGTGGGCCAGGGAGTCCCCCTGCTTTGTGCAGTGTAGGGACGAGAACTTGCCCTGCATCCCAGCTGCTCCAGCTGTGACGTAAAGGGGCCAAAGTCAGCTTGGGATGTTGCTTCAGAGGGTGGAAGCCCCAAGCCTTGGCAGCTTCTGCATTGTGTTGAGCCTTCAGGTGCACCGAAGTCAAGAATTGAGGTTTGGGAACATTCACCTAGATTTCAGAGGATGTACGGAAATGCCTGGATTTCCAGGCAGAAGTTTGCTGCAGGGGTGGGGGCCTCATGGAGAACCACTGCTAGGGCAGTGCAGAAAGGAAATGTGTGGTTGGAGCCCTCAGAGCCCCTACTGGGGCACTGCCTACTGGAGCTGTGAGAAGAGGGCCACCATCCTCCAGAACCCAGAAAGATAGATCCACTGACAGCTTGCTCCATGCATTTGGAAAAGCCACAGACACTCAATGCCTGCCTGTAAAAGCAGCCAGGAGGGAATGCAAGCCCCCTCCCTGCAAACCCTGAAAACTCACAGGGGCAGAGCTGCCTAAGGCCATGGGAGTCCACCTCTTGCATCAACATGACTCTAATGTGAGACATGCAGTCAAAGGCGATCATTTTGGAGCTGTAAGATTTGACTGCCCCACTGGATTTCAGACTTGCACGGTGCCTGTAGCCCCTTTGTTTTGGCCAATTTCTCCCATTTGGAACAGCTGTATTTACCCAATGCCTGTGCTCCTATTTTATCTGAGAAGTAACTAACTTGATTTTGATTTTACAGGCTTATAGGCAGAAGGGACTTACCTCATCTTGGATGAGACTTTGGACTTTGGATTGTGGACTTTTGAGTTAATGCTGAAATGAGTTAAGACTTTAGGGGACTATTGGGAAGGCATGATTTATTTTGAAATGTGAAGACATGAGATTTGGGAGGGGCCAAGCATGGAATAATATGGTTTGTCTTTGCCCCCACCCAAATCTCATCTTGAATTCCCATGTGTTCTGGGAGGGACCCAGTAGGAGGTAATTGAATCATGGTGGCAGGTCTTTCCTGTGCTGTTCTAAGAATAGTGAATAAGTCTCATGAGATCTGATGGTACTGTAAGGGAAAGTTTCTCTGCACAAGTTCTCTGTTTGCCTGCTGCTGTCCATGTAAGATGTGACTTGCTCCTCCTTGCCTTCCACCATGATTGTGAGGCCTCCCTAGCCACGTGGAACTACAAGTCCATTAAACCACTTTCTCTTGTGAATTGCCCAGTCTCCTCAGGTGTGTATTTATCAGCAGCATGAAAATGGACTAATAAATCATCTAAAGTTGTTTTATTTTTTATTTGCTTTTCAACAGTTTTACTACGTTTCTTAGTTCTCCCTCTCTGTCATTCTCTCTCTCTCCCCATCTCTATACTAGTGTAGTATATATACACAATTTGAGGATTGAAAGTTACAATATTTATATTGTATTATTAATATTATAGTCCTTAGTAAGCAAAGAGAAAAACTACATTACCTTAATTGTATATAACAGAGCCATGAGAATATAATAAATTATAATATAATTGTGACATTCCATTAAAGTCAGAACAAGGTAAATATATGCACTCTTTTTTAAATATTGTGGAGGAAGCCCTAGCCAAAAAATCACATAATAAGAATTGTATGTATGCCTATCTTAAAGGAGAGATTATTTTTATTATTATAAAGTACATTGATTTTCATTGATATTGTATCAATTTTTTTTTCTTGTTGTTGTTGAGGCAGAGTATCACTCTGTCTCCCAGAATGAAGTGCAGTGGTTCTATCTTGGCTCAACGCAACCTCTGCCTTCTAGGTTTAAGCGATTCTCCTACCTCAGCCTCCAGGGTAGCTGGGACTACAGGCATGCACCACCATGCCGGGCTAATGTTTTTCTATTTCAGTAGAGATGGGGTTTCACCATGTCAGCCAGGCTGGTCTCAAACTTCTGAGCTCAGGCAATCTGCCCACCTCGGCCTCTCAAAGTACTGGGATTACAGATGTGAGCCACCATGCTCAGCCAATTTTCATTGTTATTGTATTTCTGCTGTTCTGCAGTAATGTCAAGGTTGTCAGCTACAAATCATTGTCAGTATAAATTCCTGCAGTGCAAAATAATTTTGTGAATCTAAATTTGCTAGAATTATCCCCAAATAGCACCAGCTGCATGGTGCCTCCTTTTTGGAAGTCTGAGATCTGTCTCTGTGAAGTCCTCATCTGACCCCCAGAGATACACACTGGCCCTTTGCAGGTGTCTGGCCCCAGTCTTGGGGACACACCTTAGACTTTCTACTTTCTAATAATCCCAGCTTCTTTCATTCCCCTTTCCTTTCATTCCCCTTGGATTACTCTCTGAAGTCACTATCTCTGCTTTAGCACAATGTTTTAGTTTTGCCTTTTCAATCCCCAATACCCATGTATTCCATTACCTACATTGAATTTTCTCAGTTAAAACATTTCTTCGTTGAGGAACAGCAATATAAAGTGCCTAATATGTTTCTGTTTGAATTATTCCTTCTACTGCTGTGAAAGCTACTTTTTCCCTAACAATTTAGAATTGAATATTTGTGAAATTTCTAAAACGTTTATTGCTCTTTTACTTTGCAAATTAATAATTATTCAATATTAATATTAAATCTAATATATGTTAAATTAATTGGATATTGTAAGCAGAAAATCAATGTGTTCTTTAATAATAAAATAAAAATGATCTCTTATCTAAAATAGGCGTGCATATAATTATTATGATGATTTTTTTTTTGGCTAGGACTTCCTCCACAATATTATAAAAAGACGGTGCATATTTTTGCCTTGTTCTGACTTTAATGGGCTATCTCAATTATTTTATACTTAATAATATTTTCATGGCTCTGTTTCATATAATCAAGTTAATGTAGTTCTTCTCTTAGCTTACTAAGGATTAGAATTTACTTTATTATTAGATTTCCTAATATTGACCCATTTTTCCCTTCCTGGCACATGTTGTTTATGTGTATAGTGATTTATTTGGCTGTTATTTTACTTTGGATACTCCATGTTTTATTAGAACGTTACACATCCACACACACCACACACACAGATGCACACATTTATTCACATCTGGGGGCACAGCATCCAATATGGGTATTAGAGCCTGATAAACCACTTTTAAAAACTTGCAATGTTTTCCTCTCTGCATATTCGGAGCAGGTATAAATAATTTAAGAATTATTTTTCCTTGAAAGTGAGTACAATTTCTACATAAAATAATCTCAATTAAGGGTCAATTTTGGTTATAAGGTTTTAATACTTTTCAAATATTTTAATAATTTTTGATTTATCCAACATTTATAATTATATGTGAAGTAATATGGAAATGTTTTGAAAAAACTGCTGTTCATTTGATTTAGATTTTCCAATATACTAATGTAAAGTCGTCCATAGGAGCCTCTTCCAGTTTGAATTTTTAAATTTGTGGTTGTATCCCCCATTACACTACTATTAATATTTATTTCTATTTTTCTACATTTCAAAATGGATTTCTAGAAAATTGTATATTTTTTCAGAGAAGAGCAATATTATTAATAGTTTGTTCCCAAATTTGTGCATTTTCTATTAATGCATCTCATTACTATTGTTTTTCTAAGTTCTTGGGTCATACACTTTTCTTATTATTTTAAGTATTTCTTATCTGTCATTTCTAAGTCTCTGTATTTTTCCTATGCATAAAGGTTTCTAAAAATAATGTTATTAAAATAAAATCAGAGTATTCTTTGTTTTATTGCTATTTTTTTTTTCTTCTTTTTTTGAGACAGAGTCTCACTCTGTGGCCCACGCTGGAGTACAGTGGTGTGATCTTAGCTCACTGCAACCTCCATCTTACAGGCTCAAGTGATTCTTGTGCCTCAGCCTCCCAAGTAGCTGGTGCTACATGCACCTGCCACCATGCCTGGCTAATGTTTTGTATTTTAGTAGGGACGGGGTTTCACCACGTTGCCCAGGTGGTCTTGAATTCCTAAGCTCAGGTAATTCGCCTGCCTCAGCCTCCCAAAGTGCTGGGATTACAGGCGTGAGCCACCACACCTAGGCTTTGTTGTTAATATATAATTAATTTAACCATTATCAATGTGAGTAGAGTTTTGTTTTATACATTCTTACTGGCCTAGTATTTAGCATATGTATAAAAATTAAAATTGCCTTTTATTACTACATAATGTGTTTTGACCTTCAACATCAACATTAATCCTTTTGTGTTTTGACATATACCATCCATACAATAAAAGAAAAACAAGGGGAAATGTTATAAAATCTATTGAGTTTATACACTAAAAATCAATTTGTCTACATATAATAACGACTGTACTTCAACCCTACCAATATTTACTACTTTATTTTGTCTCCCATTTGCATTGTCCAGTATTTTCAAATCAAAGGTAAAATTTGTACTATAGAAAACATTTTGAAAAATTATATTTCCTGATTTTAATGGAAATGCTTCTACCACAGTACTTTCCAAACATTATTTCTTAAATCTCTTGTCCCTAGAGATGCTACTTAAGAAAATATTCAGTGGTAAATACTTTTGGACTATTTCATATTGCCTTGTTTATTCTTTCTTGGATGTTTTCTTCTCTTTACTGATATCCGTCATTTTCCTTAGGGATTAGACAAATACACATTTGGTTTTCCCTAACTCCAATTTCACATCTCAAATGTTGATTCCTTTATCATTTGCACGAATGACTTATTCAATGCTTTGGATTTTCAATTTCCCTATCAGTTCATTTCTCCTGAAATTTCCCTTTTTATGTTGAGATATTATGCTACAGAGTCTGCTGCTCTAAATCTGGAAGGGCAGTTCAGTCATGGAATGGGCTGAGAGCTGTCAATGTTTGCTGGTAAAGTAGAGGAACTCAGGACAGGAGCTGTCTCTGTTTCTTTCCTCTTACTGCCCCTCTCTTTGATTGAAATCCCTTCCCTACTCTCTCTGCTTTTGTCCTAAGGCCATAGTTTATCCTGGTTTTCAAACCTGGTTTCTCACTGGTGCAGCTCTGTCAATCACCCTGGGTAAGCTCTGCCCTGTGTCCTGTTTTCTGAGTGTTAGAGTCACCACAGGACCACTCGATTCCTGGTGCTGCTATAATTTGCAACCACATGGAGCCTGTTGACCATGCAACCACATGGAGCCTGATCCACCACATCCTCTCCGGGAGTCCAGGTGTGGGGTTCACAAGGAGCCACTTCTGCATTGGAGAAAATACCAGAAATTCAGGTTTTCATGAGGGTCTGGGGCAATCAGATTTAAGTCTTGAGTGAGAGCACATGCCTAGTTTTCTCTTAAAGAAATTTGCTGCATCCACGTCCCTACAAAGAACACAAACTCATCCTTTTTTATGGCTGCATAGTATTCCATCGTGTATATGTGCCACATTTTCTTAATCCAGTCTGTCACTGATGGACATTTGGGTTGATTCCAGCTGGAAACCATCATTCTCAGCAAACTATCACAAGAACAGAGAACCAAACACCGCGTGTTCTCACTCGTAGGTGGGAATTGAACAATGGGAATTGAACACTTGGACACAGGAAGGGGAACATCACACACCGGGGCCTATTGTGGGGAGGGGACAGGGAGGAGCGATAGCATTAGGAGATATACCTAATGTAAATGACGAGTTAATGGGTGCAGCACACTAACATGGCACTTGCATACATATGTAACAAACCTGCGCGTTGTGCACATGTACTCTAGAACTTAAAGTATAATAAAAATATTTTTAAAAAGAAAGGTGAACGTATATTTACCATAAAATTTCTTCTCCAAAACTACGTTTACGATCAAGGAGTAAAAAAAAATCTACATATTAACAACTTCTCAGGCGATGATTACTTGCTTTATTTAATCACAAGTCCAGAATCTAATTAAACATTTGAACAAAAATAAATAATTGAAAATCTTTAGGATTTTATAATTCATTTTCACTTAGGTTAGTTTATGCAGTTTTCAATACAGTCTCTTGATACCAATAGACTCGACCAGGTACAGATACTAGTAATAGTTTCTGCAGATAAGAAAACAAGGCCATATAGATTAATAGAATCGTCTAAGACCTCTCCGCTACAGTCCGTTAAGATAAAGGCACACATATTCTTCAAACAAAAGTGTTTCCTCTTTCCATGGTGAGGCAGTGCAGGAAATTAATGACCAGATGAAACTGAGGGGAAAAGGCAGGTGAAGCCTCCTGTTCTGCTCTCAGCTCCCATTGGCACCTGCAGAACTGCCTCTACTGACACAGCCCAGGGGCTCCCTGCACCACGTTCACTGCTGGAATCTGTGCATCTTCCCTGCCCAGTGGATGTTAGTCCATTGTAAGATAATGAGAGGGAAGACTGGAGAAGAGGAGGAAATGGTTTGAGAATATATATGTAGCAAAGAACAGAGATGGTATCTAACCCCGGGAGTGTTTGACTCCACAGTTCTTGGTCTTGACATTTATATTTAAACCACAGAGATTCATAAATCAATAGCATTCCAGTTCCTGCAGCTCACACATTAGGCAGCTGCACCATCTGCCTAAAGTGTGTGGGGCTTTCCCTAGGCACTGACAAAAAAGCTCACAGGGTCACAGGGTGAAGGCCCATGACAGTCTGTCTGCAAGCTGAGGAGCAAGGAAGCCAGTAGTGGATGAGTCCAAGTCCCAAAACCTCAGAAGTAGGGAAGCCAACAGTGCAGCCTTGTCTGTGGCCGAAGGCCTGAGAGCCCCTGGCAAACCGCTAGTGTGAGTCCAAGAAGAACTTGGAGCGTGATGTTCTATAGCAGGAAGCATCCAGCATGGGAGAAAGATGAAGGCCAGAAGACTCAGCAAATATGCTCTTCCATCTTCTCCTGCCTGCTTTATTCTAGCCACACTGGCAGCTGGATGGGACCCACCCAGATGGAGGGTCTGCCTCTTTCAGTCCACTGACTCAAACGTCCATCTCCCTTGGACACACCCTCGCAGACACACCCCTGATCAATACTTTGCATCCTTCAATCCAATCAAGTTGACACTCAGTATTAACCGCCACAAATGTAACAGTAATTACAAATATAAGATGATGGCACAACAATTTTACAACCATGCCTGATCATAATCTCAAACCAATAAACTCTGTGTCTAGAGGTAGAGAAATTTAAGCTGAAGGTTCTGGAAAGAGCCATCCAGATTACCAAGATAAATAAATGAAAATCATCAACAGCTCATTTATGACATTTTAACATGTACAAAGCCACAATTCTTCTGTTTCAATGTTTCCAAGTTTTATGGCTATGCATGTATTTGTGCATGTTTCCCAGCATTACAAAGGTGCAATCATCACTAGTTTAGACTGTATCTCTTGAAGGTGCACATCAGGCTGCTTTGATACACGTGTACATTGTGAAATGATTGCTACAGTTACCGTTTACATGTGTCATAAAAATACCTAAAATCTACTCTCAGCAAATATCCAGACTAGAATATTATTAACTGTAGTCCTCATGCTGTATATTACGTCCCTAAAACAAATTCATCCAACATGGTTTACATTTTCTACACTTTGACATACATCTCTGCTCAAACCCCAGCCCCAGCCCCTGGTAACCACCATTTTACTCCCTGTTTCTACATATCTAAGTTTTATCTTTTGTTTTAGATTTCACACGTAAGTAAAATCATGCAGCATTTTTCCTTCTATGTTGTTTTTTTTATTTCGCATACTGCCTTCCTTTGGTTTACCCAAAAATCACTACCTTGATAATAAGATATAATAATAATACAATAATAAATATAGTAATAATAACAAATACATCTGCACCTTCATGTTCATTGCAGCATTATTCGTAATAGCCAAGACATGGTGCTTACCAAAGTGTCTGTTGGCAGAAGAATGGATAAATAAATAAATTGTGATATATATATGTACACACACATATATTTGCATAGCACACACAAACAATGGAATATAATTTAGCCCTAAAAATATCACTCTTGATAGTATTTTTACCCATATCATATGAGATGATACTATAATAGACTAAATGAATTGCCACACCACTGGTTCTACACTATCAAAGACAGAGGTCTTCCCCTGAAATCAAAATATTAAACAGAATGTTAACTAACCAATATAACCGGGTACAAGTGTTCCTGAAATCAGAGGGAATTTGGAACATGGATCTTTTGTTCTCTGACATTCTGAAATGGACAGGCATGATCCAGCATATAGCTGAGTTGACTGAAAAATAAAATCTGGGACAGAGAAAAAAGGACTAAGATAAAACTCTACAGTGATTTGATTGTTTACAGAACAATTCTGAGAAGAATCCAGTTCCTTCTAAAAGCAGATGTGATTTTAATCTAAATTCTTCTGTGCCCATAGAAGTGCTGTTTTCTTTCTTTTTTAAAAAATAATATATTTTATTTACCTAGCATATCAAAAATAGTACCATTTTCATATGTAATCTAAGTATAATTATTCACGGACACAAGGAGGGGAACATCACACACCGAGGTCTGTCGGGGGTTGGGGGGCTAGGGGAGGGATAACATTAGGAGAAATACCTAATGTAGGTGACAGGTTGATGAGTGCAGCAAACCACCAAGGCATGTGTATACCTACGTAATAAACCTGCACGTTCTGCACATGTACCCCAGAACTTAAAGTATAATAAGAAAAAAGTGATGTTTTCTAATCTAATATTTTTTACTCTCTTCACAGAAAAAAAAAAAATAGAAGTAAAGTCCCTATGTATTTCTTCATCAAATTAATTACATGGGCACATGTTTTGGCTTCAAATGAGTACAATTTTCTCTGCAATTTCTCTGAGTTTCTAAACTCTAATGGGAAGCAGTCTTTGTACTAGAGAAAAACTTCAAATTCCATAAATCAAGATGGAATAGCAGAATGGTTTGCTTCTGTGTGGGTTTGTATATTTAATGAAGCTCTAGATAAGATCATGGAATTCACTATTGAAGCACATTCAAAGATATTTCTGGGCCTTCCACCATCAGCCTGTGATGATTAATATTCCTAAAGTGGACAGAAACACACACATATAAAATTGTAAATGCTTAAATAAAAAATGTTATGCATAGCCGTATAATTTAAATATTCTGTTTTTTGTCACCAAGAAAGAGGTCTAGGAGAATCTTCTGTGGCTAAATATTGGACAGAAGGTTTCTGAAAAATCCAGGGATTGCTGTCGGAAAGCAATTAAGCTGGAGAAATTACATTAGAGGAGAGCAGATGCCATATTCAAGCCAGTTCCCTATTTTTCATGCAGTTGGGACTCATGGGTCTTTTATTTACTAATAGACAAAAGATTGACAAGCACCTGTCCTTTCCCTCAGCAGGTAAGGCGTTTATTCGAGGAGTAAAGGCAGCATCATGAACAAGTGAGCTCTCCTCTTCATATTCTAAGATTAAAAAGAGTTAAATCGAGGAATTTAGAATGTTTATCCCCTTTTAGATTGAACTTCACCAACAGCCTTGTGCTATTTTTACAGGGTCTTTAAAAGTCCATTGTTCTTGCAGAGAGGAGCCCATGTTGGCAACAAAGCTTGTCTAGTGGCAACGACCAATTTTTCTTATCTATTTGTGCTGTCTGCCAATCAAGCGAGCTATTTTTTTTTTTCCTTCTTTGGGGTGATCAAAACATGACCAAAGCACTATACATAATTAGACAGAACCATGGTTTAAATCATCACAGAAATGATATTTCTCTAATTTTCTCATGCGCTAAATCCACGGAGGTCAAAAGTTAAGTACATTTTTACATTTCAAATTTTATCATCAGCAGGGTCCTGAATTGTGCGTGCGTGTGTGCTTTTTACCTTGCCATATTTTAGCTTTTCAGATTTTTTTTTGCTCTTGCACTTTATAGAAATGTGTTGATGACTTTATCTCCTCTTTGACACTTTAAAAATGTCTTTCTGTTTTCAATTTAAGGATTCATTTCACCATATGCTCTGTTTAGCCTGATAAACCCTCCTGCCCATTATGAAATAATTGTAGCTGTAGAGAACCATCCGTATCTCTGTAGGTGAGTTTATGCCAGTGTTTTCATGTGCACTGACCTCTTCTCCTATTCCAGGAATTTATCACTGAGCAGTCAATTTGTTTTAAATCTGCAACCTGGTGTATAGGAACTATTTGCCATGATGTATGTAGCCCAACAGATCATTTTTGTTCAGAAATGTGACTGTTGTACTCAGATCCATTCTGGGAAGCTGGAATCAGGCAAACATCTATGTTCCTTATGGACGGTGTCACAAATCAATGCAATGGCATTCTCTCAGATTAACACAGAACTAAGCATAAACTATTTTTCAAGAGTCATATAGACCTTCAGAGCAACAATGCAAAAGGCAGATTTTAATGCGGGTGATGGCTGGTAACATTGTCACATGCAAAGATATTTTATTTTGGTGTGTGTTTAATTTCTAATAAAATCATTCTGCCCCCTACATTACTAAATTTGAAATTCTTGTTGGATTTTGCTATGACTCATGTTCATTTCGATTTAGGCCATAAACATATGCCACCTAAAAAGTTGTAAAATGTTGCACATAGTGAGAAAAAAGCAATAAAAGGGCTTTTGGAAAAGCTCTCTTCTGCCAGTTCCCTCACTCTCATCATCCAGGGATGCCTTGTCTTCTTCTCTTCTCTCCCAGAAACGCACACGCCTTCCTCGCCCAGCCACACACCATCTTCATCCTACCACCTGGCATAGCTCCACCGTCCTGTCAGCCAATCCTACCTGCTTCTCAGGGCCCAACTTTCTGATGAAGATAAATAGATCCATGAATTATAATTAGCCATTTGCTCATTTGCTTATCGAATGCATAGATCACATCTCATGCATGGCAAAATTTTCTCTAGGGGATGGGGGTTCCTCAGCGATCACACGTTTGGGAAAGAAGAAAATCTAAAAATATTGCATAAATAATATTTTATCTAAAATATTTTCTATTTTTACATGATTAAACAAAGTGATGAAATGTAAATCAATATTTCCCCAATGAAATAAAGGTTGGAAGATGACAAACACGATGTTCTGTCCCAGTTAGAGAAATAGCAACGTCCTCTCCATGTTCTGGCCATTCTTGCCGTGACTGTGATTTCTAATGAGTTGATGTATTGTTTGTTGTGGCATTTTCTAACTTAAACTTTAATACGTCAATGGTTTCTGAGCTTTGACCCAGAAACTCAAAATGTGCATTAAAAGAAAACCATATTTTGCTGAGTATTTAGAATAAAAATTACTGTACTTTAGTAGTAAACAAGTACGTGGGATTCAAAAATTCATATCTCCAAATTTGATCTTCTCAAGCAACCACAGGTATAGGAGGGGCAATTATGTTGATGTCTGAATGCATATACTCTTTGGCGATTAACCAACCCCACTCACCATCCAGGGTCTGCATTCTGGTGAGACCCCCGCCACCCCGGGCTATGTCACATGCATATTTATGCCTACTGGATAAACAACATCTTGTTGTGTGTGTGAAAGAAAATGGCACAAAGAACTCAACCTCTAGTGAGGGTGACAGAGGCAAAGACAATATCAAAGATTTTAAGCAGTTGGTGGTCCTATGCCTGAAAAGAGAGAAGTTCCATAAATAAAATAATAAAATGTCAAATGACTCACTTCTGGATAAAGGTTAGTACACCCTATCCTTGCAGGACAAAGAAAAATGAGTACACAAAACAGTTACTTTTTTATGATTAAAAAAAAAAAAAAGAGTCATGCAAAAAACGAGATCCTTTTGAGAGCTGAAAAGGCAGTTGAATGTGGGCTGCAAATCCATCAGAGAAACTGAATAACAGATGGAGACGTGGCCAGGGCAAACCAGAAGCATATGCAGAATCTTCCTGAGATAAACAGCTTCAAAAAGAGCCACGGGCAATTATTAGTTGTTTGGAAATGGCGAGAAACACGTCTGTCCCTAAAGAATGCCTGAAACAATAGTAATAATAATTGTAATAATGTTAATAGCATGAGTAATAATTGTAATAGTTCTCATGTGCCAGCCACTGTTCTAAGTTCTTCACAGAGAAAAATTCATTAAATAATTCATGATTAGGAAAAGAGTTGTAATTGTTTTTGCAGCTCTAAACATCCAGACAAATTTAATTTTAATATATGCTGCTACCATCTGGCTGCAACCACCAATAGTACCAGACATCACAGCTACTCTTTACTGACCTAGCCCATGTCAGGCGCTGCGATTGTCTTTCTGTATGTCTTCCCTCACCAAATTCTTACGGCAGCACAATCTGATACAAACTGCACAGGTAATGAGGCACTGCAGGGTTGAACAATTTCAGTAGAAAGGTATATTGAACATTTATAAATAATTCATACAATTAAGCCTTTATAAAATAATTGTGTGTACACACTACTTGCCACAAAGTCAAGGGCCCTGTTGATAATTTTCATAACACTCTGCAACTCCATAGTTCTTATCTGAATTTTAATCACTTAGTTTTCCTTTGTTCAATGTATTTCCTACTCCATCCTCCTATGAATGCCATAGAAAAAGGGAGCATGTTTTCCTTGTCGTCTTTGTATCACCAAAATCGAACAGAGGCACGATACCCTTTTTACCATCTTAACCATTTTTAAGTGACCAGATCAGCAGTGTGCAGGATATTCCCCTCTCTGAACAGCAGAGCTCCAGATCCTTTTCACCCTGCATAACCAAAACTCAGCTTGCAGTAAACCATAATCCTCCCTACTTCCCCCAGGCCTTGGCAACCACCTCACTGCTTTCCATTTCCATGATACTGACGACTTTAGGTGGTTCATAGAGTGGGACTTTATGCTATTTGCTCTTTCGTGGCTGACTTTACTGCACTGAGCACAATATCCATCCATGTTGAAGTACATGACCAGATTGTTCTATTTTTTTGAGACTGAAAAACGTTTCACTGTTGGGAGGCAGGGCTGGAAATATCAGAAGTTTACTTAGTACTAACTATCATGGAGAGACCAGTCAGGAAATTCAGACAAATCAGTTGGATGCATGGACCTTGAGTACAGGGAAGAATCCAGGATGAAAATATAGTTTGGAGACTCATCAGCATTACGCAATATTTAAAACTATGGTAGTAGGTGACTCCTCAAAAGAATGGGAGGAAAGAGAGAAGACAAGGAGTCTCAAGGCTGGATTTTGGCACATTTTACCATTGAGAGGATGACGTGGAATTAATAAATCAGACTGAAAGGAGAAACCCGAGATGACGGAGAGAGAAACAAAGAGTGTGTAGTATCCTAGAATGTATATACTTCCTAATATTTTGATATGGCACACAGGCTGTGGGTAATTTGCTATTTTTTAACATACGTAAATATGTCAGTAGGATAGCTTGCTATACTAAATTTGTTCAATCAAGAGTATATGTTATTAGGGTACCTGCCAAAATGTCCTGTAAAGAGGGCACCTCTTATAGCCCCACTAATGATGGAAGAGAACACACGTGTCCCTACCTCTGGAAAACACAATACAAAATAAAATGTTTTGATCTTGGCAAACTGGACTGTAGAAACAGGCAATATTTTCAGTTTATATGTTTTAGAGACATTTTCTTTTTTTCTTGTTTAAGCTTTTTAAGCTTCTCATTCATTCCTTGATATTGAGTTGAGTTATGCGCACGGTTGAACATATTACCATGGAACAATCTTCTATCTGTTAAGGAAATGAATCTTCTTTCTCCGAAGAATATTACAAATGTTTCTATCAGGCATCACTTGTTTTTACTTCTCTATGTGCATATATGAGTGTTTCTATGTTGAAATTCCAAATTTGTGTGCAGGCAAATTTAACTGCCTTACCATTTATAGTTTTTTTTTTTGTCACATTAATATTATGAAAAGGATTATTTCACTTTTTACTTCCACTAA
The DNA here is from genome assembly GCF_008728515.1 of Papio anubis. Classification (NCBI taxonomy): domain Eukaryota; kingdom Metazoa; phylum Chordata; class Mammalia; order Primates; family Cercopithecidae; genus Papio; species Papio anubis. Next base: position 124,098,795 of record NC_044986.1, read on the forward strand.
ACGTATTGGTTTTTTGTTTGTTTGTTTGTTTTTTGTTTTACACTTTTGCTCATCTTTGAATTTGTTTTGGTAAAAACTGTAAGTCAGGAATGAAAAATTTTACTTAATTTTGCCTTTAGCTACCAAATTGTACCAAATATTTACTGCATGGTATTTTACCTGCTGACCTGCAGCTTCTTTGACAAATCCACTCGGTTCCCTCCTTTATTTCATATCATATTAACACTTCTGGGACTTCCCTAGGCATGGAGTCTACACATCTGAGTTTCCTTGCAGTTAGGTCCTGGCTGATAAGTTATGAACAGGAGTGATGTGTGTGATTTCTGGGATGAATCACTAAAACAAAGGACCACATTCCTAAAACAGTAAGATCCCCATTTGATTCTGAGTCATATCCCTGTATGATTCTGTCATAGCCCCATAACAATGGTTTATATCCCTATATGATTCAGAGTCCTATCCCTATAACAATGGGTCATATTCCTACATGATTCTGGGTCATATCCGTACAAAAATAGGTCTTATCCCTAAAACAATTGGTCATATTCCTATGTAATTCTGGGTAATAACCTTCTAATAATGGGGCATATCTCTATAACAATGGGTAATATCACTATAATAAAGGGGTATATACCTGTATAACAATGGGCCATATCCTTATGTTATTCTAGGCCATATTCCTATAACAATGGTTCATATCTCTATATGATTCTGGGTCATATCCTTATAACAAAGGGTCGTATCTCTAAAACAATCAGTCATATCTCTATGTAATTCTGTGTAATAGCGTTATAATAATGGGTAATATCACTGTAATAAAGGTTCACATGCCTATATAATTCATGGTCATATCCCAACAACAATGGGTTGTCCCTATAAAAATGGTTGATATCCCTATGTAATTACAGATCATATCGCTATAACAATGGGCTGTACCCCTATATAATTCTGGGTTATATCCCTATAACAATTGTTTATATCCCTATCAGAATGGGTCATACCCCTATAACAATGTGTGTACCTGTAACAATGGGTCATATCTCTATAACAACGTATCCTATCCCTGTAACAACGTGTTGCATCCCTATAACCATGGGTCATAGCCCTAGAATGATATGTTGTATCCTTGTAACAATGTGTCATATCCTTGTAACAATGTGTCATGTCCCTATAACAATGGTTTATATCCCTTCAAGAATGGGTCATATCCCTATAGCAATGTGCATACCTGTAACAATGGGTCATATCTCTATAACAATGTATCCTATCCTGGTAACACCATGTTGCATCCCTATAACCATGGGTCATATCCTTATAGATGTGTGGTATCCTTGTAACAATGTGTCATGTCCTTGTAACAATGTGTCATGTCCCTATAACCATGGGTCATATCCCTATATGATTTGGGGTCTTATCCATACATCAATGACTCATAGCCCTATACTATTCTGAGTCTGTTTCCTACAACAAAGCTGCTTGCCCTCCTCTGGCCTCTCACCTCTTGGAAAACAGACATGGTGACGATGCTCACTTTAAATAGAGGACAAAAGCCACTCATTAAGAGATGACAAGGGAGTATGACAGAAAACCCTGGGCCAGATTACATTGTGGGATCAGAGGTGGTCCCTGCTCTGAATGGCTCTTCTTCTAGGCTCTGCAGCAAAAAACAAAGTAAATTTATAGTGTTGAGGATTGAGGGATTTTGTATCTATATGAGTATATATGCATATATATTAGCCTATACATAATGCATAAATCAGTATCTGAAAGTGTGGCATTGACATTACAAAACTTAAAATACATATTATATTAAGCCAGAATAGACAAAACTTTTACTCTAGAAAATTGATTCTAATGGTTATGCCATGTGAAACTTCTCTTTTGTTTGTTTTTGTTTTGTTTTGTTTTTTGTTTTCTAATTGTAGACTGCAAACCCTTGGAAGGCAGAATTATTCTTTATTGAGCCTGCAGCACTGAGGGAGAGGGTAGAAAAATCAATCTACATTTTTGTTTTCATTGTCCATGGCTGCTTAGCAATAAAATAGGTCAAGATTAACGCAAGAACTGGCCAGTTGGAAAGCAGAGATGGAGTGCATTACTGTTTAGCTAAGCAACTTCTCTTAGCCCATGTCAGAAAATGAAAGTGAAGATTCTATACACTTAACGATTGTAACAAGGCCTTATACTTACTGTATTTCTAAGGAAACACTTTTTAAAAAATAATTAGAATTATTTTATTTTATGTAAGTATTTAGGATTTACTGAAATTTTTTGGATATTCAGCTTTTTATTTAAGTGTAGGGGTCATCGTCATCTATTTTTCATTTATTCAGACCTCTCTGGTTTTTCCCTTTCTGATAATAGGAACTTTTTTCTTTCAATATAAAGTATAATGGTAGTTTGCACAGATTAAATTTCTTACATAAGCATGGAAATATGTATTTCTTTACATATTGTGTAAATTTTTGAACATATCAACATAAAATTGTTTATATAATATAATCTTATGTACAGCATCTGTAATACTGTCATTTAAGACTTACTTGTATTTTCCTCTTGTTTTTTTACTTAATTCATTTGACTAGGAGCTCAAGAAAGTATATTATATTTTCGATATTTTTCTTCTCTTCTTGATGTGTTATTGATTCATCTTAATACATTAGTTATCCATATTTATTGCTAACAAAAATTGAGAAACATCAAACGAGAAACAAAAATGCCTCTACACAGGACATCAGGAAGTAAAAATTGTTAACAAATTTAGGTGTAAAAATGAGTGTTTATGTGTGTAAAAAGATTTTATTACCACTAAATATATCGTATTGCCTAAATCTAAATTTAATAGCTACATAACATTTCATCTTATAAACATGTGAATTATTTAAACCTAACTTGGAGCAAAAATTGTTAATGACTATACAATTTTAAATAATGTCATAAAGAACAATCTCATAAAAAATATAGGTGAAATTAAAATTATTTTGCCAGGTTCCCAAAAACAATCCCATTTTAATTTGACTTGAAATGACATGGAAACTATAGTATAAAATTGAAAAGTATTCCTACGCTTGCAGTATTAAATTTTCCCATCCTGAAGCATAGTACCTCTCTTTTACTAGAAATTTCTTTTATGTAGAACTCCTCAGTACTTCATGTCAGCAAATTTCTTATATTTCTTTCTTTTACTAGAATTTAGGTAATTATTCTATTTATTTTACTGGCCAACATCATCAGTGTTGCTGATGGTTAGTACCAATCTCTCTCTTGCTCTCTCTCTCTCTCCACTCAATGACTATTCTTAGGAACACAGGTAGTGAGCTCAGAAATCATTACAAAGTATATTACACTTTTTTTCCCTAAAATTTAATGATATTATATCAATAGATATTGGAAGAGTATCTCTATGGCAATAGTGTTGAAAGTGAAAATAACAAATGTCTTTAAAATTCATGGATATGACTATATTTTTCCTTCTTAAACTTTTGTGGTATTAGGAATTATATATAATATTGAGCTATCTTTTCATTCCTGGTTCTCTTGGTGTACGAGGCACATCTTCAAGGGAGTCACGTAAATGTTTATAGGCAGACTTGGTTTTCCCAGACTTCACTTGGCAAACGATCCCCTGGATAACGGTTGAACAGGGCTGTAAGAGAATGGGACCATCTCTGCATGTAATATAACAGGAAGTCACTAATTGACGACTCCCTGTCTAGTAGAAGAGGAGTCTCCTAAATAATTATACATATGTAAATAATTATATTTGGAAAGTACTATGAGAAAGAAGTTGTGCAATGTGGCAAAAGAACTTGGCCTTGGGCACGGCAGTTCACGTCTGTAATCCCAGCACTTTGGGAGGCCAAGGTGGGTGGATCATCTGAGGTCAGAGGTTTGGACCAGTCTGGCCAACATGGTGAAACCCCTTCTCTACTAAAAATACAAAAATTAGCTGCTGGTAGTGGCGGGCGCCTGTAATCCCAGCTACTCGGGAGACTGTGGCAGGCGAATCACTTGAACCTGGGAGACGGAGGTTACAGTGAGCCGAGATCGCGCCACTGCACTCCAGCCTGGGCGACTGGACTAGTTGCTCTTGTTTTCTTACTGAGTTGATGGAATTTTAACTTGTTATTGATATTGAAGATTCTGGCTACATATGACACCCTTCAGCTTTGTTCCTGTTGTCTGTCATCAATTAACTAGTTTTGGCAGGGATAAGTTATTACTCTTTCCTTCATTACTTATGCTTTTGTATCTTTGTCTAGAAATTCTTTTCATCTTTATGCCATAAATATATTTTTCTGAATTTCTTTAATATTCTTAAATTTTTGTAAGTCTCATTATGTCTTTAATGCTGCTATAAAATGTGTATAAATACATGAATAAATAATTTTTCTGCAACTCTCGAGATGTTCATGATTATACTTATTTACTGTGACAATGTGAATTATCTCAATTGATTTTTAATTAATAAACCAATCTTGCACTTAAGGTCCAACTTGTCATGACGAGTTATCTTCTTTCCTGTGGTTCTATTACGTGTGTGAATTCTGTGCCTGTTTTTGCATCTCTTTCATGAGTGAGACAAATGTCCTTTCCTCTGCTCCCCTTCAGAGGATCCAGCACCAGGAAGGAACTAGCTTGTTAAAATCCGTCCAGATACCCCCCTTGCTTTTTGTTTATTCATTGAGTGTATTTGTCTGAGACGGACTTTTTTTTCCCCACTGAAGTATTTGGTTCCATTGCCTGGTGAAGCCATCTGCACTTGCAGATTTTTGTGGAATTTCCCCCTCCCTTCTCATGAGCTAATTTTAAATTGTGGATTTAATTTTTTAAGTTGTTTTGCAATTTTCTAGTTTTTCTGATGTTAATTTTGCTAAGTCACACTTTGAAATGCCTTTTGAATAGAAATTGCTTTTAATGCACTACATCTAGTTTTTCAAATGTTCCATCTGCAGTCTTTTCAAAGACTCCACATTTGAGTATTCTTTCTCCTTCTTGACACTGTGATTTTAGGCCTTCTCTAGTTATGTTACCACTTTCTTTAAGCCTAATTTTATTTGAAAATCATTGTCTCTCCTCTTAGCAATCTAATGTTACATTGAGTTCTTTATTACATTGAAAATAAATTTTTGTATAAAATTTAAAGATTTTTCAAATGGTGCAATGTTATAAAACTTTGTTTCTCTACTACAATCTCCCACATTGCTTATTATCTAAACCAGAGCTGCTCAGTAGCAATTTTCAGGATTGTAGATTATTCTATAGATGCACTGAACACTGAGGTAGGAACTGGCCTCATATGACCATTGAGCCCTGGAAGTGGGGTAAGTGTCATTATTTTTTGAATTATTTCATTTTAATTTATTTACACAAGTTTAAATAACCACAAGTGGCTAATGACCACTGTATTGAACTTTGCAGAATTCTCAAAAATCAAACATGTAAATAAAACATAATCTAATTAATCAAAAATTATTCATTTTGAATTTTAGACTATTAAGGTGACTCGAATTAGAATAATAAAATAAATTGCATAATACAAATATATTTAGTTAGCATGGATAGAGAGACAAGTGTATGCTACTGTTTTCTAGTATCTTAAATATTAATAATTTTAAAACCATCGACATAAAATTTTTATTCCAATTCATTATTACATGAAGTGATATATATTATTTACCAGGTAGAAACATATGTCTGAAGTAGAGACTTACAGCTTGAAAACAATTTTTATCTGAGTTCTTTTGAAATTAAAATTTCTCAATCGTTTTGATGAAAGTCTTTAATCTCAAGTCCTGTCAATGTGAGAAACACTTTCATAAGACAAGTGGCTATGTATGAATGGAGGTACACAGTCATTGGCCTGTGAGACGGCACTTAAATCTCGGGTGTCCGAGGCATTCTCTGGGCTCACCTGTGGACCACTTGCAGCCACCTTGCTGGGCATTCTCTGGGCTCACCTGTGGACCACTTGCAGCCACCCTGCTTGGTGCCTGGAGGATGAGAGGCTGCTGCATCTCCCCGCAGGCCCAGTCTCACCCTGGTGATCTGTAAGGTCTCCTGCTCATGCCACCAACACCAAGCAGATCATGCTACTGGGAAGAGGCATCTAGGTCACTTAGAGGACAGTGTCAAGGGGGCAGGAAACCCCTTGAAGAGCGCTGGCTCTCACACCTCACTGGTGAAGTGCAGTTTCCCTGGCAAGGGTCCCCGTCAGGTCACTGCATGAGCCAGAAAACGTCAGCAGGAGAGGGAAGGCAGGGGCAGGACGCCCAGCTAGAGCCCCAGTGTGGAGAGGCCAGGGCTACTTCAGTTCCCTGGGGCCTCTCTGCTTCCCACATTAGTAATATGAAGTCTGAGTTACATAGCTTCTATAAAATCACGTCATCAGCATATAATGACCTTTTTTTTCTCTCTCTTCCTTTCACATCACGTCGTAGCCGATCGTGGGGCTTCAGCGTTCGCGGCCAGCAATGCTCTCAAAGGATCGCCAGGTCGAGCCGACACACAAGCCATGGTTTTGGTTTCTTGATTTTCTTCTTCAAATCAGTTGCTTTCCCCCTTAGTAGAAAATGTATTAACTTATCCTTGTGTCTTGTGTTACTTTAAAAATTATTTAGGATTTTGCAAATATAAAATAATTCAGTAGTTTTTCTACACAGAGAAAATAAATTGCCTGAAGTAAAACGCATGAGAACCCATTTACAAAATAAACAAAACAGGGACCTCAGCTTGAATAACCTACTGAACTGTGCAAATGAACTGTGGAAAATATCATAAAACTTGGCTTTACTGAAATTTTTGAAATAATACTCAAGGGTCACGCAATGATTTAGTTCGGAAAGAACAATTATTTTTAAGAGGACAATTCTCTCAAATTATGTGTATTTTAAAAAGAAGGACTTGTCCTGACAAGGTAAAGTAAAACAAGAAAACAAGGTGGAAAAAAACCCTAAAATAATATTGTTCTAAAACGTGCATAAATAAATTGAATAAAAATTATTTAATACATACAATCTCATCACTGTTGTTCTGTGGTGACTCACTTTCTGTATAAAACTTATCTTAAGCAGATTCGGCATTGTATATATGAAAGGAAACAGCACGAAACAGGACAGGACTTGAATTATTTAATAAATGTGACTAGGATATTATTTTTATGAAAAAATATGTACTAACACTATTCATCATATCATTCTAGATGGGTTAAAGAGACAAAGGAAAAATCAAACCATAAAAAGAGAAGGAAATGTTGATTAATATTTATCTGATTTCTAGATGTGGAGAGCCCGCTGAGCTTAAATAAATGAAACCTGATTTCCACCGTAGATTATTTCCCGTGACTGTCAGCTGCTCTGTAAAAACCCAGCTTGGGAACAGGGTGGCGGTGGGGGGTCCCACCAGGAAGGAAAGGCCTGAGCAGCTCAGTTCTTTCCATGTGAAGACACAGCCCTGTCTCCTTTGTGATTTAAAAAAAAAAAAGTAAAATAAAACTTCCATTAGATACTATTTTAGCAAAGATTGGTTTTAAAAGATACACAATTCAGTGACAGTAAGATTTTAGTATAAATTTTGCTAAATAAATATCGGCAAATATAGTGGTGAAATCCTATTAAGAGTTTCAAAACTGGTCGGGCGCAGCGGCTCAGGCCTGTAATCCGAGCACTTTGGGAGGCCAAGGTGGGTGGATACCTGAGGTCAGGAGTTTGAGACCAGCTTGGCCAACATGGTGAAACCCCATCTCTACTAAAAATACAAAAGTTAGCTGGACACGGTGGCACGCACCTGTAGTCCCAGCTACTCAGGAGGCTGAGGCAGGAGAATCACTTGAACCCGGGAGGCGGAGGTGGCAATGAGCTGCGATCGCATCACTGCACTCCAGCTTGGGCGACAGAGCAAGACTGTCTCAAAAAGAGAGAGAGAGGAAAAAAAAGAGAGTTTCAAAACTCAGTCGGCTTCTGTGTAGGATTTAGAGAGGTCTTCTTGGACCTAATAAAAGATAAAATAAAATAAATACTTGAGCTAAATATGTTCATCTTAGGGTAGGACGTTCTCCTTCTGCAAGTCTCTAGAGGCCTTACAGAGAATCCTTCGCTACTTCTGAAAGTGACAGATGAGAGGTCAAATACGCAGCAACTTCCTTTGCACTGAAGTTGCCAAGGCAACTTTCTACCATGGGAAATTTGAGAAAGATTATTTTATTTGATGTCTTACTGTACATAATAAGCAAATACCAAAACAACGGTATTTAAATATCCTTTCTTTGGAGGGATGACATAAAGAATGAAAGCCTCTTTTTGTTGAATTTCATAAAACAACGTCTACCACACTGGATAGGGGTAGAGAAATGAAAGATGAAGAAAGGACTCACAGAGCTGAGCCGTGGAACCAGAAGAGGTGGTACCTCCTGTCCCACGCCAGAATTTCAGAGCAAGGGTCCCCAGACCACACCTCTACGTGAGTACCAAGGGTGATCCTGAACAGTGTGGGCTGCTGGCTTAATTCGGCCCTCAGGACACCTTGTATCTCAACCTCTCCCTTTTCAGATGAAAATTTGGCATTTGCTATGTTATTTACAGTGGATACTAAGCGGTTGTCCCTTTACTAACAAATCTGTGAGGGTAAGAATTTTTTATTTCTTTCTTCGAAATAAATATTCTCTTTCTATTGACTGTGAACATGTTAACTGTAAATGGTGAAGACAATAAACCCCAAAAGAGAAACGGCTGTTCTTCCAAGCGAAGACACCCTCTCTCCCTGTGGTTGAAAGCCCCTTGGACATGGCTCTGTTTCCTCAACAGCTTGTCATTAAACTTTCCACACCACCGTTCACCAACGTCGCCCCCTCCCTCTCAGACTGTCCCTGCTAACACCACAGGAAACTTCTAACACAAGCACAGACACAGTTCCAAAGTAGAACATTCGCACCGCACAGCAAAACCTGAGCTCGCCCTAGAGTCGAACAGCTTCTCCGTCCCAGCCCAGGCCTCCCCTGCCAGATGCCCAGGGTGACGCAGGCCTCTCCTCCCTCTGGTCTCCCTCAGGCCCCTCCCATCTCTCCCCGCACGGTGTGAGGACTTGGGCAGGTGGAGGACAGAGGCCAGCACGGGGCGTTCTGACTTTGGAGACGGGCGTCTGGCTGTACTCACCGCAGCCCTGTCCTCTGCTGTGGCTTCTCCGCCCTGGCAGCGCACAGTCACCAGCAGAGGAGCCCCGCCTCATTTTCCGGGTGGGGAGGTGGGAGGAGGTGGGGAGGTGGGAGGAGGTGGGGACAGCTGGGCGAGATCGCGGATAAATCCGGATCGATCGATCGGATCGAACCGCTCGCTTAACCGAACGCTTCCGCCGAACCAACCTGTTTCGGCAAACGGCGAACAAATCGGCAAACGGTGGCGGACAAACGGCAATCAGGCTGGTGCAGACCGCTGGCCATTGGCCATCCGGGCGTGCAGTTCAGAGGGAGGGAGGGAGGGAGGAAGGAAGGAAGGAAGGAAGGAGAAGAGAAGGAAGGAAAAAGAGAGGAAGGAGGAGAAAATGAAAAGAAAAAGAGAGGGAAGGGAGGGGAGGAGGAAGGAGGACCTTTGTTCTTTTTGGGGTGAGGTCTGTGGCTGTAAGCCGGGCTGGAGTGCAGTGAAGCTGTGATCTCTCGGCTCACTACAAGCTCGCTTCAGTTCACGCTCGTCTCCTGCCTCAGCCTCCTGTTAGCTGGGACTACAGAGGCACCACCACAGCAAAGCTATTTTATGTATTTTAAACAGAGGCGGGTTTCCTGTGGTCTCGATCTCCTGACCTTGTGATCCGCCACCTCGGCCTCTAAAGTGCTGGGAGACCCACAGGCAGTCCCAGCGCCCGGACTAGCCTGTTCTGTGCGACCTGTGATTACCTCTCTTGAGCAAACCTCAAGAAGCCCATGAGCTGAGGAAGGAGAAACACTCACCAGTCCCCACCTCCTCATCACAAAGAGGCGCAGCTGCAGGTGGACTGGGCGCTGAGAGGCAGTGGATGCACAGCCAGCAGCATGGTGTTTACAGCTCAGCATTCCAGGCCTGGCCTTCAACAGGGAAGAGAACCCGCTGCCCCGAACGAGGCACACTTAGCACAGGAATTCAGCGGTTCACCGTTCCCTCCAACGGGACCTGCAGACACCCACCGTATTCGTTGCCAGGTGATACTTGTGGCATTCATCTTCCGGTATCTTTAATTCTTCCTTTCTGGTTTGGCCACGATCTCACCTGACTCGGGTAATCCTTGGTTTTTGCTGCCCCTCTTCTACGCCCCGCCCTGAGGACTGTGTTTTCACATCCCAAGGGGCCCTTAAGAGTTTTTCTAGACAAAGCCAGTTGTTAAATTCTCTGTATGATTTAGCTCTGTTGAAAGGTATTTATGAAGCTTCTATTCATTCCGTTTTGGTTTGGTTTGGTTTGGTTTTCATCTCTACAGGGGGCTTGGGAAATAAGGAATTACAATTGAGCTTCCTGCCTTTTCTAACCCAGCTTCCCTCTCCTGTGGGTGTAACCTCTCCTCTTTCTGCCTGGGCGACCCGGGAAAGCAGGAGAACCCCCATCCTCACCTGGTTCCCAGAGGTCTGATTCCCAGCCACCCTCCCTCTCAGGTCAGTGCTTGGCTCTGGTTTTCTTTCTCCTGTTACCTGGAGATAGATCTACTGCTGGACTCAGCCCCAGTTTCTAAAGAGGCCAAGTCTTTTTTGTCCTCAGGGTCCACCTTGGGTGACCACAGCAACCTGCAAGAATGATGCTGAAAGATGCCTGGACACTCAAGGCATTTTCCCCTAGACCCTTGCATTGTAAGGATTATGAGGTTTTTTGTTTGTTTGTTTTTGTTTTTGGTTTTTTGTTTTTTTAAAGAAGAGCCTTAAGCAGAGGATGTTTGCAACTTGCCTGAACCCTGACTTCTTGAGTGCCTCGGGCTGGATTATTTCACTGCCCTCAATTCATTTGCTCACTTTTCCTCACATAAAGAAATGGGATTAGTAGCGCCTCCAGTCTATGAATCCACTGGGAAAGTGTGAGCACAGGTTACTCTAGGTAAAGAGGACTCAGGCTGTCCCTGCTGTGATACTAATTTAAAATGCCGCATTGACCATTTTGGGCTCAGCCAGTGTCTTCCGCAACTGCACAGCCTTATGGAGTCACATTCTCTGGACTCCTATTAGCTTCTCAGGATGCTGGAAAGTGTTGGGTTAGGGGCAGACAGAAGATTACACTGAACATAAACTTGACTATTCTCTCTGCAGAAGATAACATCCCCTAAGTATGCTGACCTTTTCAGAATCACTGTCTTCTCCTATAACCTGTTTGTAGTTGAATTATTTTTAAGAAAAGTAAATTTCTTGAACCAATGCTTTGCTTTGACCTCTCTCAGCTGTTTTAGACATGGCAGTCATCAAATAAATGTCATGGAAATCTGAGGTTGGCACTTAACAGAACGGGCGAGGTGGCTGGCATTTACTTAAACATTTCCTATGGCACAAAGTGGGACTTTAGTGAGCCCATGAAAAGTCAAGTAACAATGGGAATGCTTAACTGAGCACAAAAAGCAGACACACGTAGCTATATGACACAATTCTAGTATTTAAGCATTTAAAATGTTATTTAGAACATAAATAAATGATACATTTAATCCCAAGCCTTCCATAAAGACAAATTTAATTTGTACTCACTTGTTATTCTAACATTAAAACTCATCTAAAGAATGAAAAGTTGTAATAATACAGTTTACTATTATGTGATTAAAATCATAGTGCAAATAATTTGGAGCGCTATTTTACTGAAAAAGCCCCAGAGATGATTATAGGTTCCTCAGTCAATACAGTGACCATCTCCCACTGCATGACACTCACATATTAGCCAAAGTGCATTTATTATAGCTTTTTACCAACCCATGCAACTCTGATTTAAAGTCATGCATTCTAATGTGTTTTGACAAGTAAATTGCTTGCCTTTTTTCCATGATAGCCAACCATATAAATAATGCATGCATGGTAATAGCTAGAGCAATAATGTAAAAGTCAACCATGAAGCACATGCAGCATGTTAATGATCACGATGCCTTGGCCTTGGAAAAGCGAGCCACAGCCCAAAGAAAACCGCACACCTGAGGCCACACATTTTTCCACACTGTTACTAAGCTCATAGCTTTACTTTTTTCTCTCTCCTCCACACCTCCCCAATTTAAGATCTGAATGCCTTTTCTCAAGAAATATCAAGATTCATAATACTGTTCTGACTTTCACGTAACACTTGATATTACTTGGAGTTGTCTTCTGAATAACATTCAGAAACAGAAACCATGCAGAAACAACTTCAGTTATTTCCAAAGTACAGAAAAGCTTCTTGAAAATGATAATTAAGGTAATTGTACGGGAGATAATTTTATCTTAAGGGTTTGTTTTTTTTTTAATTTTCCCTAGCAATTCTCCCACAGTGGGCATCTTCCTAGATGCCAAACCAAAAAATGAAGCAAAATGGAAATTGTCAATAATTATTCTTCTAGAGATCCTGTTGGGTAATTTATGGTACTTTTTTTCTTCCTTATTCACTCTACTTTTGTTTTCAGTTTCACATTCTGGGTCAAATTTGAATTAAAATAACAACACATATACATTCGCACTAACCATCGTGATTATAATTGTCAACACCATCATCATTAGCATTATCATCATCATCTTCTTTGTCACTGTCACCATCATCACCACCATCATCACCATCATTACCGTCATCATCACCATCATCACTGTCACCATCACCCTCATCATCCTCATCACCATCAACATCATCATTCTCATCATCACCATCACCATAATCACATCACCATATCATCACCATCATCATTCTCATCATCGCATAACCATCATCCACTATCATCCTCATCACCATCATCATCACCAACACCATCGTCATCATCACCCTCATCATCACTATTCCCATCAATATCATGTCACCATCATCATCAATACCACAAACATCACCACCATAATTATGACGACACACTCTCATTATCCTTATCTTCACAATCGCCACCACCAGCACCATCATCATTATTGCTGGTACTAAAGCTAAATCGGTACAGACAGTCCCACACCTTTATTGCTACTCCCCTGTTTTGTAATAACTCTAGCCCCAGTGAAACAAATTACATTGCACTTGTCAAATCATTGTAGTCTCCCCTCTTCCCTTGTTATTTATTAATCTTAGAGTAGTCATGTAGAAATATTAATATCACACATTTTTCAGTCTGTTCAGTTAAGCAAGGCCACGTGTTTGAACTGCTTTTAGAGGAGAAAAGATGAGTGTCACTCCTAAGATAAAAGCATCCAGTGCACAGTCTGGCTCTTCTTCCATAGTTACAGCATACCCTAGTGCTATCTATTTAGATCTGAGACAAAAATGAGCATAGTCTGAATTCCGAGTTACAGTTTCGAAAGTCACTTCTGAGGAGAACCACTGGACCTACAGGAGATTTTGTGTAGTGAATAGTAAACTCAAACATATCAAACTTCCAAGAGAAAAGTGTTTGTGTGCCCACATCCAAACTTCTTAAGTAAATTATGAGTAATCTTGTCACTTATGCCCCTATTAGTCAAGTGTGATTTTACCTGTAGCCAAAGCCATCTTAACCTTGCTTTCACAGGAGAGGCCACTCATTATTCCAAGCAGTAGTTTATTTGGGAAATCCTAATTATTCCCATTTAGTTATTTATTCATAATTTCCTTTCTGTTATTGCAATGATCACAATCATTATTATTTTTTACTCTATCCCAAATAATATCTCAAACAAATCTAGTATTTATTTGAAAAAAGAGGAAACTGAGATGCAAATATTTTGAATGACTAAGCAAACATCTTACAGAAAGTTACATATAAAATGACATCTCTTCAGTTTCATTCATTTTTCAGAGCTCCTTGTGTACCGTCTATGCTAGCCAAACAATATGTTTGTCCTACTTTCCAGCATTTTAGAAATCGGATTTTCGTGTGAGGAAAAGAAAACCAGGAGACCTTCTGGGTCCAGCGTTTGAGGAAACGGGAAGCCATCACTGCCATCCTCACAGCAAGAAAAAAGCTGGACAAGCTGAAAATTAGTCACTCTTCTTAGGTCTGTCAGAGAACTGAGGTCGCCGTGCAAACGGCTGCCTCCACAATTGGAGAAAGAGACAGGTAGATACAGGGAATCCAAGCTCATTGGAGCAGAAGTTCACGAGCAGAAACCTCCACGGGGCTTAGGGAGAAAAGTTTAAACTGTAACTGATAAATTGCTGGAAGCTCAGTGGGGACAGATCTAAAAGGAAAAAAGAAAAAAAAAAAAAAAAAAAAGAAAATAAACTCCAGAAAAATAAGGGAGCCTGCACTTTCGTGAATTTTTCTTCCAGGAGTTCTACCATGAGGGAAAAAAATAAAAATCCCTCATGTTTCTACATGAGGGGAAAGAAGCCATTTTGGAATAAGCCAGAGCAACTTCTTAACATGGTTGCCCCCAGGAGAAACTATTTTAGGATAGCCTGCCCTATTGGGATTCTACCAAAACCTTATCACCTGGGCAGAGGGAAACTCCTTACTCCATTCCCCCAACCCTTCCTGTCACACCTTAGGATGAGGGGGAGAGGAAGCCTCTGAAAGATCCCATCTCAGGGGTACCAGCTCACTGAAAGACTAAAACCTAATCGTGGGTCCATTGAGTTCTACTCTCTCAACGCTCAGACGTCACTACTATGTCACTAAGCACCCACAGCACTTTCTTTTATCCAGTCCACCATATCCAGCTGTCAAGAAAAAATTACAAGGCATACTAAAAGGCAAAAAGCACAGTCAGAAGAAAGAGCACAAGTAAAACCAATCTCAGATGTGGCAGGAATGGTGGAATTATCAGACTGGGAACCTAAAATGATTAAAATGCTGAAATTTCTAATGGAAAAAGTAGACACAATGCAAGAACAGATGGTCAATGTAGGCACACAGATGGAAATTATAAGCAAAAGTAAAAGATGCAATGTTAGAAAGAAAAACATGGCAATAGAAATGAAGAATATCTCTTATGGGCTCAGTAGTAGATTAGACATGACCGAGAATAGAATCAGTGACTTGAAGAAATGTCAGTACAAAGTTCCAAAACTGAAAAGCAGGGAAGAAACAACTGAAAAAATGGGCAAAATATATGAGAAAAAATCTGATAGAACCTCAGGTAGAAATAGACGGATTTACAATTTTATTTGAAGAATTCAACATCTATCTATCAATAAGATACATCAATTCAGAGGGCCAAAAATTAGTAATGACATACTTAACCAAACAGAATGATCAATCAACTTGATCTTCTTGACATTTATAGAATATTTCACCCAGTAAGAACAGAATACACATTGTTCTCAGGTTCATGTGGATCATTTACCAAGATCAATCACCCTTTAGGTTATACAACACTCCTTAAAATTTCAAATCAATAGACAGGATACAATGTATTCTCTCAAAAACCAATCAATTAAATGAGAAATCTATCACAGAAAGCTGAAAAATTCCCTAACACTTGGAGATTAAAAAACAAAGTTATAGGCCAGCACAGTGGCTCAGGCTCATAATCCCAGTAATTTGGGAGGCTGAGGCGTGTGGATCACTTGAGGTCAGAAGTTTGACATCAGCCTGGTCAACACGATGAAACCCCATATCTATTGAAAATACAAAAATTAGCCTGATGTGGTGGCACATGCTTGTAATCTCAGCTACTTGGGAGGCTAAGGCAGGAGAATTGTTTGAACCCAGGAGGCGGAGGTTGCAGTGAGCTGAGATCACACTGCTGCACTCCAGCCTGGGCAACAGAGTGAGACTCCTCCTTACAGAAAAAAAAAAAAAAAAAAAAAAGAATTAAAGAAAACCCCGAAAACGAAAACCAAAAAAGTTATAAGTAACACCTAGATTAAACAGGAATTCTCAAAAGAAACTATATTTGAACTAAATGAAAAAAAGTTACAACCTATCAGAATTTGTAAGATGCAGCAAAAGTAATGCTTACAGAGAAATGTATAGTATTAAACACATGTATTAGAAAAAATTTCTAAAATCAACCTAAACTTCCACTTAAAAAACATAAAAAGTAGAGCAATTTAAATACAAAATAAGCAGAAGAAAATAATAAAAGTGAAATTAAAAATCAATGAAATTGAAAGCATTAAGCAAATCAACAAAACCAAAATTTGTCTTTGAAATGATAAGCAAACTTGATTAATCTCTAGCTGGGTTATCTCAAAAAAAGGAGAGAAGATACAAATCACTAATATCGTAACTTAAATATGTACCCATATACTGTTCCCATGATTATTAAATATATCATAAATGAATATTATTTTTAAAACTCTATGCACACAAATTTGAGAACTTCGATAAAATTTGGACCAACCAATTGAAAGACATAATCGTCTAAAACTCACACAAGAAAAAAATGGACAATCTAAATAGACCTGTTTAATAGGCCTATTAAATACAAGCTAAACAACATCTGTTAAAGAGACTGATACAATAATGAGCCCCCTACCAAAAAGGAAAGCTTCAGGTCCAGACGGGTTTGTGGTGAATTCTACTAAACATTTAAAGAACAATTTATTCCAGTTCTCTACAATGCTTTTTAGAGGCTGGAAGCAGAGGAAGCACATTTTAACTCATTCTGTGAAGACAGCATTAGTCTAATACAAAAAGCAGACAAAGACATTACAAGAGAAGAAAACTGCTGGCAAATATCTCACAAGCATAGATGTAAAAACTCTTAACAGGATATTAACAAGTGAGCATGAAACACCACGCTTTATATCAGTATAAAGACAATTACACACAACAGCTAAGTGGAGTTTATCGAAGGTATGCAATTCATCTTCAATGTTCAAAGATTAGTTAATCTAATCCACCACAGGGACAGATTGAAAAAGAAAAATCAGGTGGTCATATCAATAGGTTCAAAAAAGCCATTTGATAAAACTCAATATCCATTCATGAAACAAAGTGCAGTTAATTAAAAGCGGAAAAAGCCTTCCTAAATTTGATAAAGAATATCTACACAAAACCTGTAAGTAACTCATACATAATGGTGAGAAACTAGACATTTTTTCTGTAAAGTTCAGAAACAAGGCAAAGATATTCTCTCTTTTTTTTTTTAACATTATTTAGGAGGTTCTAATGCAGTGAAACAAAAGAAAAAAAAACAGAAAAACAAACAAAAAGCAAAAAGAAATGAAAGATATCCAGATTGAGAAGGAAAAAATGAAACTGCCTTTTTTCACAAATGACATGACTGTCCATGTAGAAAATCACAAAGAATTAAGAAAAAAACATTATGGAAAAAACAAAGCTTCAAGATACAGGTTAATATACAAAAGCCAATCATCTTCCTATGTATATGCAATGAACAAGCAGAATGTAAAATTAAAAACACAATGCTATTTATAGTAGCACCTCCCAAAATGAAATACTTAGGTATAAATCCAACAAAATATATCTAAGATCTATATAAGGAAAATTATAAAACTCTGATAAAAATCAAAAAGTACTAAATGAATGGAAGGGGTATTTTAGGTGCATGGATAGGAAGACTCAATACTGTTAAGATGTTAGTTCCTCCTATCTTGATCTATAGATTCAATGCAATCCCAATCAAAATCTCAGAAAGTGGATGTCAAGCTAATTCTAAAGTTTACATGGATGAGCAAAGATTCAGAATTGGCAACACAATGTTGAAAAGAGGAACAAAGTCAGAGAACTGATACCATTAAACTTCAAGACATACTATAAAGCTTCAGCAATCAAGATGGTGCTATATTGGCAAAAGAAGAGATGGATAAAACTGTAGAACAGAGTAGAGAGCCCACAAATCAATTCACATAAATGTCGTCAACAAATGTTGAAGAGGCAGCAAGAAAATTCAAGAGAGCAAGGGTAGTCTTTTCAACAAATGGAGCCAGGAAAAGTGAGCACCAACATTCAAAAATATAAATCTAGACATAGCTTTAATACCACCACATAAATTAAGTCAAAACAGACTGTAAGTCTAAATGTAAAACACAACAATGTAAAACTTCTAGAAGATAACATAAGAGAAAATCCAAATGACTTTGGGTTTGGTGACTTTCTTTTTTTTTTTTTTTTTTTTTGAGACGGAGTCTCACTCTTTTGCCCAGGCTGGAGTGCAGTGGCATGATCTCGGCTCACTGCAACCTCTGCCTCCTGGGTTCAAGCAATTATTTGCCTCAGCTTCCCAAGTAGCTGGGATTACATGTGGCCACCATTGCCCCCCCAGCTAATTTTTTGTATTTATAGTAGAGATGGGGTTTCACCATCTTGGCCAGGCTGGTCTTGAACTCCTGACTTCGTGATCCACCCACCTCAGCCTCTCAAAGTGTTGGGATTACAGGCGTGAGCCACTGCGCCCGACCAGGTGATGACTTTTTTAATAGAACAACACTAAAGGCACATCCAGGAAAGAAAAAAAAGTCCCACAAACTGGATTTAATTGAAATTAAAAACTTCTGATCTGAGAAAGACACTGTCTAGAGAATGAGAAGAGAAGCCACCAATTGAGAGACGGTGTTTGCAAATCACATATCTGATGAAAAGACTTACCCAAACTGTAAACAGAACCTTAAATCTCAACACTAAGAAAATGAACACCCAATTTAAAAAGGGCAGAAGATCTGAACAGATCCTGGAGCGTATGTGATACACAAATGACCAACATATGAAAAGCTGCTCCACATCTCAGTCATGAGGGAATTGCAGATTAAAACGGGACATCATTATGTGTACGTTAGAATGAGGAAAGCCCAAAATACTAACAAAACCAAATGCTGACAAGGATGTGGTATAACAAGAACTCTCATTCATTGTTGCTGGAAATGAAAAATAGCATAGCCACTGTGGAAGACAGTTCAACAGTTTCCTGCAAAACTAATTGTACTTTTAACTGTGCATTCCATACAGTCTTCGCTATTTGTCCAAATGAGTTGAAAACTTACAATTTACAGAAAAACCTGTACAAAAGATGCTTATAACAGCTTTATTTGTCATTGCCAAAGGCTGTTATCAAGTAGGAGATGCTTCACTTGGTAAATGGCTGAACCAGCTGTGCTGTATCCATACAATGAGCTATGGAATCTGGGCTAAAAAGAAAGGAGTTATGAAGCCCTGAGAAGAGATGGAGGAAACTTAAATGCACACTGCTAAGTGAAAGAAGCCAATCTGGAAGGCTGCAAATTGTGTGATTCCAACTCTAAAACATTCTGCAAAAGGCAAAACTATAGAGATAGGAGAAAGGTCAGTGGTTGCTCGAGGCTGAGGGAGGGAGGAATGCACAGGTGGAATACGTGATTTTTCAGGGCAGTGAAACCACTGTTTATGTGCTGCAATGACAAATACATGTCATTATACCTTTGTTCAAACCCATGGAATACACAACACCAGTACTAAACCCTGTTGTAAACTCTGGACTTTAGGTGATGATGCTGCGTCCATGTTGTTGCCAGGATCATCACAACTGTGCCTTTGTGGAGGGAGATGTTGATGGTGAGGGGTGTGCGTGTGTATAGCTGGGAAGGGTGTATGTCAGAGCTCCCTGTACTTTCAATTATTCTGTGAACCTCACACTGCTGTAAAAAATTGAGACTGTTTTAAAAACAGAAGCTAAAGTAAAAAGCTTCAGTAAATCTAGCTGGTTTTTTTTTTTGAACAATGAACAAAACACACATTTATAATTCATAATTAGACTATATTGATCTGATAGGAAAGCAATACATTTTGATAACAGCTGTTTTTCAGGAACCAAAATCCCATTTGATAAGTATCTGACTTTGATTTTTTTCTTCTTTTTCTTGCCTTTCCAACATGAGTTATGTGTTATAAGATCTAGCTTATGAGAGCATAGTTTCTATCACTCTCACAGCATGCTATGCTACATTACATAATGATACTGAGGCTAAATCTAGCTACAATCTGTTGTTTCAATAATAACAAAATGCATTAAGCAAATGGACTAAAATGGAATTATAGCTGCAGATGCTCAATTCTCATTTCTTTTTATTTTGCATCTTACTACAGTATCAGGCTGCAGTGTTCGCCTCTGATCAGGTTGATCAACTAGTAATTATAAGTCTGTATTTAAATGTTCATATCTTTCTGCAAAGCAGTAACTAAGTGTCTCTATTTGACTCTTTGAAACATTCAGTAAGTAAACTAATTCATTACCTTATCAGCAAAATTCCCTACTGAATGTTACTGTGTTTGCACTTTTACAAAATTATTCAAGTGCAAATTCACTTAAAAGAGATCTATCATCTAATTTATTCAGCTAAAAATGTGGGCCATTTATGCTTTATTCACACTGATACACAGACATATGGTGATGTATTTGTCTTTGGTAAATTGTTCCAAATAAAGTTAATATGTGTTATCAGACATCCACCAACCCAAAAGATATACAACGGCTCACACTCTGACTTGGGAGTATACGTCATAGAATCAAGACACCGTGGCCAGGAGTAAAAATAGAATATGCATGACTTTCAACAGATTTTTGAATACATACCAAGAGGGATGAGATAACAAGTTTTGTTAAATGATTGTTGTTAAGTTTACTATATCAAATATTGAGAATTACAATAAAATCTTCGGTACACTATTGAATGGTTTAATCTTTAATTCATTGTTAATTATTCTTTGGATTATTTTCTCAATATTTTGTAGTATGAAAGTAACACACATAATAGAAATACAGTAGAAAAATAAAATAAATTATTTCAATGCACAGACAAGGGATGTGTATTAACCCATACTTATTTAAATGTATAATTAAAAATTACATTTTATTAAAAAATACGTAGAGCTATATTCTTTCATCGTATAATTTGAAAGTACTAAATTTTAACTTAAAATTTTGCATTTCTTGGACAATGAGACTTCCTCTCCTTTTGATCTGTTGTGGATAATGATGACTTGGTCGGCCCTGAATATGTCTCTGCACCTTCCTGATTATTTCTGTAGGGTCAATGTCTAATTTAGACTCCAGGGAGTCCATTGAGCAGGTGTAGTTTTCACACTTCAATATACATTATTAAGTTGTTGTAGTGATTTTGTGGTGTATCAACTGGAGCAGGCAGTCGGGTCTCCTGGAACCCCTTTCCTTGTGGGATTCTGGTTTAGGACTGGCCGCAGCAGAGGTGAAGGCGTCTCTGGCAGTCACCGTGATGCGAGTCTGTAAGAGATGGACACAGAGCTGTGGTTGGTCTAAGGTCTGCTCCACTCAGCGCTCAGCTCCTTTCCGAACTCGGGGCCAGTTGACCAACAACTGCCATAGGCTCCATTCTCTCCACTGCCTGCACCCCACGCAGCCCTAGTCTGACTTCCCAGATTTTCACAAGCTCCGAATGAACCCTGCGTGCCTGTCCATGCCTCAGGAAGACTGACTAGTGATTCTCCTCTGACCTACGATGTCTATTGCCAAACCTTGTTTCCCCAGACCCTCCCATCTGAGGTCTGATTGCTGTGATAAATCCTGCACTTACCAACACTCATGACGGTTCTGCATCCCCCATCAGTGGGTGTCAGACAGAGTAGCTGCAGCAACAAACCCCTTACCTGTCCCATGGCCTGGCTTTGGGGCCAGGCAGAGTTCTGAAGGGGTAGGAACAAGAGTGCTGGAAGATTCAGGAAGGGCAGCCAGAAGGGGTCCTGGAAAGGTGGAGAGAGCCAACCCCTGCTGCCAACATGCTCACGTGTGGCCATGGGGAAGACAGAACTGACCTAAGGGCCCCTGGATCGTGCCACAGAGACACCCAGGCTGAATGTCAAAAGTGACAGCTGGTTCCTCTTAGCTTCTTAGGAGGAAGCACAGGAGGAGAAAATGACTCAAAGATGCTACAGTTCACTTTCCAGGCAGAATTAGAGAAAAACAGTTTCAACACAAGACTTCTGGGCATAAAAACTATTTATTCTTTTTTCTCATTTCCATTCTCCTTAGCTTGTGTGAGAATCTCAGTGTTAGAAATAACATGAAGGCAAAGATCAAATCCTGAACTCGCCCAGGGCATATGGTCCTGGTATTTAGACAGAGATCCCAGAACAGCTCTAAGGCCTTTGTGACAACCTTAAAAAAAAGCTCGGTGGGGCCCTGTGGCTCGCGCCTGTAATCCCAGCACTTTGGAGGCTGAGGCGGGCAGATCTCCTGAGATCAGGAGTTTGAGACCAGCCTGGCCAACATGGTGAAATCCAATCTCTACTAAAAATAAAAAAAAATTAGCCAGGCATGATGGCACGCATCTATAATCCCAGCTACTTGGGAGGCTTAGGAGGGAGAATTGCTGGAAGTGGGAAGCAGAGGTTGCAGTGAGCTGAGACGGTGCCATTGCACTCCAGGCTGGGAGACAGAGCAAGACTCCATCTCAAAAAAAAGCAAAAAAGAAAAAAGAAGAAAAAGAAGGGTGAAACCTGGGACCATGCTATCTTGAAGAGAGGGATACACCTGGTCTAAGAGACAGCCAGTTTAAAATGAAAGGAGGAGTCTCGCCTCAACCTTCTATAGGCTGAGGAAGCTTCTAGGCTGCAGAAGAAGCCCTTTCCTTCGAAAAAGGCAGAACGATGCAGACAATGACTCCATTGACTTGTTTATTTCCATAATAAACAATTCGCTCTGATCTCACTCTTCATTCCAGGCTGTGTGCAGGGTGTAAGAATTCAAAAATCCATATATTTACAATGCTTAGTAGTATAATGTACAGAGTACATATGTAGGCTAAGAAAAAATAGGGACGCCACTTGGAAGAATAAAGTTGATTTCAAGTAAGAAAAAGAGGAATGTTGATTCCAAGTAACAATCAAAACTCACAGAAATCTTCTAGCTCACATTTAAAATGCCCAAACTATTTTTGGAATGTGTATTTTCTGCGCTTTGGAACATTTGTCACACCTCCTACACATCTGGGGTGAACGATTAGTTTGAGATGAGTGGCAATGCACATTCACATAAATAGAGGTCTTCAAGCTTCATTTTTAAAAGTGCTACTGTAATTTACAATGACATCATTTTAATTTTGACATCTTAATACTGTCTCCATAGGTTTGCTTTGACAATGTTTTGTTGTGTTTTGACACTGTTTGTAGTTTTATTCTAAAGCCTCGGAATTTTAATTCTTTGTTTCACATCAGAGGCACAATGGAAACCAATTAAGATTTTTCCTGCTTTTGGAATGGAGAGAAGTACCCTGAGACTTGATTGATGATTTTTACTTTACTGCCATGTGAGATAAGTATAATTCACATATATAACTTTAACAGATATTTAGGGTTTTTACAATTTCATTTACAAGTAACAAAAAGTTAAAGATAAAGAAAATAATACTGAAATTTGGTTTCACTTCATGATTTAAGCCTAGAACAGGGAGCTCTCAGAAGGTGGAACTTGGTGAGTAATGATTTCTCTAATCGTCCAAATATGTGTAAATGAACTCCTACTAGTGGTCAAAGTACATTTTCACACGTGTTTAAAATTATCGTGTGCTCCAAGCGGAGTACTCAACATTGACCTAGTCTTAGAAGCAGGTCATCCAATGCGATGCTGGCTACAGCCTTGAGACCACTGCTGTGAAATGAAGATCCCTTTGTATGCATTTCTGTTTAAGACCCTTCAGATGGGTGTCTTTCATGGTTAAAAGGGATTGAAAGAGTAATGACCAACTCCATTTGTCCTGATGAACAAGTCAATGCTTAAATCCTATCTACAAGGAACGTCCATCTCTGCAAAGTTTTCAAAGGGCCACACCTCACATGTAGAGTATGCTCTGTGTATTCAACAGCTTTTCATGCTGTGGGCTTGTATGTCCTGACTACAGAGTACCCTACTCCTATGAAACGATGGAAACAAAATCTATGGATAACTCACAATGCAGTCCATGTACAGTAGCTGTTCTGGCACCTACATCTTCTCTTATCTGGGCAAAATAATCCACACATATTTTTTTTTAGTTCTCAGTGTGATGTGTGCATGTACGGGATGCCCTGAGGTCTCCTGCCATCCTCATGGATTTTCTCGTATATGCCTTTAAACCATCACATTTTAATGTTTAAAAATATCTCGTGACGGTTGATAGTATGTGTCAAATTGACTGGGCTACCAGGCACCCAGATAGCTGGCGAATCATTGTTCTGCATGTGTCTGTGCAGGTGTCTCCAGATGAATGAGTAGAGCATTTGAACCCATAGGCTAGGTAGAGAGCAGGTGTCTCCAGATGAGATGAGCGTTTGAACCCACACTGGGTAGAGAGCAACTGTCTCCAGATGAGACGAGCGTTTGAACCCATAGGCTAGGTAGAGAGCAGGTGTCTCCAGATGAGATGAGCATTTGAACCCATAGGCTAGGTAAGCAGGTCTGTCTCCAGATGGGGCGGCGTGGAACCCACACTGGGTAGAGAGCAGCTGTCTCCAGATGATGAGGCAGTGTCGGAACCCACACTGGGTAGAGAGCAGCTGTCTCCAGATGGCGAGAGTGTGGAGCCACGCACTGGAGTGAAACAGTGTCTCCAGATGAGATGAGCACTGGAACCCACAGTCTGGGTATGAATCAGATGTCTCCAAATGAGATGAGCGTTTGAATTCTTAGGCTGGGTAGAGCAGACCCACCCAGCAGGTGGGCAGCATCCGATCCACTAAGGGCCTGAGTGAAACAAACATGTGGAAAAGGGGAATTATCTCTCTCCTCTGGAGCTGACGCACCTTCTCCTGCCCTGGGACACCTAAGCTCCCAGTCCTCGGGCCTCAGGAATATGACTGGGAGTCACACCGTGAGCTCTCCTGGCTCTCAGGCCTCGGGACAGAGGCTGGATGACCGTGTGGCTTTCCTGGGCCTCCGGCTTGCAGAAGGCATACTGCGGACTTTTCCATTTCCAAAACCACTTGTGTCAATTCACATAAGACATCTCCTGTTACATATCTATTTGTATGCTACTGGCTCTGTTTCTCTAGGGAACCCTGACTAATAATGTTATTAATAATTCTTTCTAGAAAATATTAAATATACTATTGACTCTGCTCATGGTCCTGGACTGTCAAACCCATTATGAATACTTACTCTGCCGAATATCATGTGCACTATTAAAAAAAATGCTGTTTTCCACAGATTAAATCATCAGGACCTCCACTCTTCACACACCTGAAACATGGTTAAAGAGGAGGGGACCGGGCATGGTGGCTCTGCAGCATCTCAGGCTGCTGTGCTGGCCCCAGAGGGACCTCGTCCTGCAGGGCCATTGCTCAGCAGCTGCGTAGCCCCGTAAGGAGTGACCGCATTGCCTGCAGTGCTCTATTTTCCAACAAGTCTTTTCTCCACCATTTCTGAATAATGAGACTTTTTCTTGTCTTTGGCTTTCATAGTAATGAATAGTTTAACTCACACACACACACACACATACACACATACACACACACACACACACACGATGTTAGAAACATCTGGAAAACTAAGTCTCAGCTGGACAGGGTAGCTCCTGCCTGTAATCCCAGCACTTTGGGAGGCCGAGGTGCGTGGATCACTGGAGGTCAGGAGTTCAAGACCAGTCTGGCCAACATGGTGAAACCCTGTCTCTACTGAAAATACAAAAATTAGCTGGGCATGGTAGTGCGCACCTGTAGTGCCAGCTACTCAGGAGGCTGAGACAGGAGAATTGCTTGAACCCAGGAGGCGGAGGTTGCTGTGAGCTGAGATCAGACCACTGCACTCCATCCTGGCAACAAAGTGAGACTTCGTCTCAAGAAATAAAATAAAATAAAATAATCGTTGCACCTCCAAGCACAAGGATGTGGATACGTTCTAGAGGCTATGGCCAAAATCAGCCCATGGTGACCACGTAAGGCCCGAGCATATTACGAAGCACTTCTCTGTCCCCTGAAGCATCACACCACGCCTTCCACAAGTGAGACAGGGTCCCAAGGACATGTGGGGGAGCCCCAAAGCAGGCTTTGCGTAGCAGGTGCACTGACTGGTTTTAACTACAAAGGTAACACACTATGGTTTCCCACCAGAGAACAAGAAAAGAAATCCCAGCACAGGAAGGTAATGTGGTCCCCCCACACCCCCTCTGCCCCTCCAGAAGGAATTCTGCCAACTGGGAGATCGTTTTCCCGTCTGTCCACGCATTCACACTTCGGTGTAATCATATGCACTCTTGTAGGTTTTTATGAATGTGAATTTCAAGGCTTGTCCATGTCACACTTCTTTTGCGGTGAGGGGAGTGGTCATTGCATGTGTTTAAAAATAAGGGGTTCCATGCTTGAAGGATTTTTTGGCAGCCAGGAGGCAGAAGTGTGACTGCAAAGTCAACTATGATCATGCAATCCAAGATACTATTTTTAAAGAAATACATACTAATTAAGGAATTTAAAAATTGAAGAAACTAACACTAATTTAAACTGATTTATAGTCTTCCCTGGGTAAGCACAAAAATGAATTTTGATTTATAATTGTATCCTGCACTTCCATGTATTTGATTTCATAAAGCCACTTCCTCATTAGAGATTTTAATACAAGTGCACCCCTAAGAACTTTCTCAAGTCAGGTTACTGTTTGTGTATACGTGTGATTGATTGTGGAATTTGTTTTATTCCAGATATTTGAATAATAATTATTCATTTTCTCCCATCTACGTGTTTCTTCAGAACACATTTCTGGGACATCCGGACTGAAGCAAGCCAAGTGCTAACCCTGTATTTTCTGAGCAGAAATATTTCCTACGCCAAAAGAGATGTATTGTGACGACGTAAATTGTTCCTATTTGGAAAACACCAATCTGTGAAGGCACCATAAAAAATGTGACTCCCTAGTTCTCACTTAATAAAGATTAGACACACATATGTTGTTCAAGATGCACTGATTGAAAAAGGGACCATTTCTGAAGCATTTAGACATATGGTTTCCTTTTTTTGTTGTTGTGGTTTCAAGAATAAATAATAATATTTAAGCTGGCAGACAGACATTTCAGTTAGCCGATGGACCTGGAAACACAATCGGTAGTTGTGAAGTAGGTCTCAGGCTGGTGGTTGGAGGAATCCTTAGAGTAAGTTTTCAAACATTCAGTTTTCTGCCTCGAACCTGCGTTGGGCAGCTCTAAACATCACTTGACCCCTCACGAAAGAGGGAGACGTGACCACCTGGAGAAGTACACAGAGGGAGGAAAGGGCGTAGAAAGACAGAGGCAGGTGACGTGATTCCAGGTGGAAGTGACACTGGTGTTTCACAGAAAAGATTGTATTGGAACCTTCTGGTTCCATGCTCCAGGGGTCGACACCGGTTTTCCACTAAATTGCTGCCAGTTTGAGGCAATGGCAATCTTTTATGACCCAACTAAATATTTATTAATTGTTGACCTGAGCGCTATTTTTGCATTTTCCATGCTTCTAATTAGGTTTTGTTTGTTGTTTGTTTTTCTCATGGAATGTCCTACGTGCCTAGATTACAGTTAAATATTTCTGAGATAACAATATTTTATTTACAACTTTCTGAAGTAAGGGGAGCAGCAATTGTGTGTGTTTGCTGGGGCTTCCAGCACAAAATAGCACAGACCAGCAACTTAGAAAACAGACACTTATTCTTCCACAGTCCTGGAGGCTGGAAGGGGGAGATGACGGTGTGGTCAAGGTGGTTCCTCCTGAGGCTTCTCTCCGTGGCCTGCAGCTGGGCCTCTTTCTCTCTGTGTCCTCACAGGGTCATCCCTCTGTGCATGTCTGTGTTCTAAATCCTTCTGCTTATGAGGACACCAGGCAGAATGGATTAGAGCCGCTACAGTAGTCTCATTTAATTTGATTACCTCTTTAAAGGCTTTGTTTCCAGATAGAGTGATGTTGTGCAGTATTGAGCATTAACACTTTGACATGAATTTGGGGGTCATGTGACTAAGCCCACAGGAGCAACGTATTTGGCATAGTAGCTCTGAGCTACTTTATCGTTCAACATTGACAGCAACCATTTCTTCCATCTCAGCTTCTTCAACAAAGAGACCTTGCCCCTTTCCATGAAAGGTGGTTCCCTCCTTGAGTCCAGGTAGGCCTGGGACCTTCCCTCCCACAGCACACAGCAGAAGTAACGCGATGTGACTTTTGAGGCTGGGTCACAAGAAGAAAAGCAACACTAGCTGACCTGAGCCACCGTCTGGGAAGTCCCTATACTTGTTGCCTGCCACAGGGTGTGCAGAGCAGGCCAGGACATGAAGAACCCCGGGGGATGTCCTGATGGACGGTGACGGGAGGAGCCCCGGGGGACGTCCTGATGGACGGTGACGGGAGGAGTCCTGAGTGAACATCCTGATGGACGGTGATGGGAGGAGCCCCGAGTGAACATCCTGATGGACAGTGATGAGAGGAGCCCTGGGGGACGTCCTGATGGATGGTGACGGGAGGAGCCCCGAGTGAACGTCCTGATGGACGGTGACTAGAGGAGCCCCACGTGGACATCTGATGATTGGTGACAGAAGGAGTCCCTGCGGAAGTCCTGTTGGATGGTGACAGGAGGAGCCTTGGGGGACATCCTGGTGACCCATAGTCTTGCTTCACCATGGCCAGACTCCAGAAATGTAAGTTAAAGGGAAAGCTCAGATAATTCCAGTCCCCAAACCTCAGACAGAGGGCTTTGGCTTGGTCCCAGGTGGGGCAGAGCTAGAAGTGCCATGTGCGGGTGTTAATGAGAACCAGGGGGCCAGGGGATCCCAAAAGGCTCCAGCAAGGCCCTGGGGTTCCTTGCAAGGCTAGTGGTGAAGGTGGCGCTGGGGCTGGAGGAGGCTGACCCTCCTGGTGCCACATCAGGACACTGGCAGTGGCCCTCAGAAGGCATGGGGCAATGATGATTCAGGTTAGGAGACCAGGGCCGAGTGGCAAGGGGCCGCTGTGAGCTAAACAATGATCTATTCCATTTTCAGGCAGAATTTTCTAGAAAGACAAATGAGCTAGGGTTTGCTTTGTCTGAAAATCAAACTATTTCTCATCCCTAGTCTCTGCCTCAAGGAGAAAAAGGTTCCAGGGTGCACAGAACAAATCCTGGAAAATGGGGCCTCAGGTGAAGATGTGGGGAGGATTTTCCTGGAAATCCACCCATATTCCTCCCTCATGGACGCTTCCAGACAAAATCAGAGCCGGACAAGAGGCTGTATGTGCCTCCAACCCCTCCTCTAAAATTCAGGGCTTGAGGGAGTGTGGGGATGCAGTGGCTCAGCCGTACCCAGGAAGAAGGGAAGGGCTTGTGTGGAAGAGCCCAGCTCTGGGTTTTGCCCATGGCAACCCCTTGCTGTTCTGCAAGATAAAGTTTTCAGGGAATCAGAGAAATGTGCCAGCATGGACGAACATGAATAGATGTGGTTAAAAACAGAACTTCTTATAGGAGGAGGCAGCTGACAGGGATAACCACACACTTGCTCTGCCCTGCCACACTTTGCCCCTCGCCCTGCCCCTCCCCTGCCCCTCCTTTCCTTTCCTTCTTCTTCCTTCCTTCCTTCCTTCCTTCATGCCTTCTTCTTTCTTCTTTCTTTCTTTCTTTTCTTTCTTTCTTTCTTTCTTTCTTTCTTTCTTTCTTTCTTTCTTCTTTCTTTCTTCAAAACAAACAAACACACACACACAAAAACACGGGGTCCATGTGCAGAACATGACCAGGACCAGGCGGATTCACAGCTGAATTCTACCAGAAGTACAAAGAGGAGCTGGTACCATTCCTTCTGAAACTATTCCAAACACTTGAAAAGAAAGGATTCCTACCTTACTCATTTTATGAAGCTGGCATCATCTTGATACCAAAACCGGTAAGAGACACAATCAACAAAGGAAAACTTTAGGCCAATATCCCTAATGAACATGCATGTGAAAATCCTCAATAAAACACTTGCAAATTAAATCCAGCAGCACATCAAAAAACTTATCCACCACGATCAAGTCGGCGTCATCCCTGGGATGCAAGTATGGTTCAACATATGCAAATCAATAAGCATAATCTATCACATAAACAGAACTATCAGAAAAACCATAAAATTATGTCAATAGATGCAGAAAAGGCCTTTGATAAAATTCAACATCCCTTCATGTTAAAAACTCTCAATAAACTGGGTATTGATGGAACATATCTCAAAATAATAAGAGCTATTTATGACAAATCCACAGCCAATATCATATTGAACGGGCAAAAGCTGGAAGCGTTCCCTTTGAAAACCAGTACAAGACGAGGATGCCCTCTCTCACCACTCCTATTCAACATAGTATTGGACGTTCTGACTGGGCAATCAGACAAGAGAAAGAAATAAAAGGCATTCAAATAGGAAGAGAGGAAGTCAAACTGTCTCTGTTTGCAGATGACATGATTTTATATTTAGAAAACCCATAATATCAGCCTAAAAAACTCTTTAACTGATAAGCAACTTCAACAAAGTGTCAGGATACAAAATCAATGTGCAAAGACCACGAGCATCCCTTTACACCAACAATAAACAAGCAGAGAGCCAAATCATGAACGAATTCCCATTCACAATCACTACAAAGAGAATATAATGCCTACGAATACAGCTAACGAGGGATTTAAAGGACCTTTTCAAGGAGAACTAGAAACTACTTCTCAAGGAAATAAGAGAAGACACAAACAAATGGAAAAACATTCCATCCTCATGGACAGGAAAAAATCAGTATCATGAAAATGGCTCTACTGCCCAAAGTAATTTATAGATTCAATGCTATTCCCATCAAACTACTTCACAGAGTTAGAAAAAACTATTTTAAATTTCATATGGAATCCAAGAGGACCCCAGATAGCCAAAGCAATCCTAAGCAAAAAATACAAACCTGGAGGCATCACACTACCTGACTTCAGGTATTTCTTCAGGAGGAGGAAGGGGCCCTCGGAGGGTATCATCGGGCGTTGAGAATGTCCAGTAAGTCTGGGGGTGATCTGCAAGACATCAGTAACAATCAGATTGCAGACGCTGTTTTCTTGGTCCTAATTTTATGAAAATTTTATGAAAACAGTCTCACCCAGCTCTCCAGGTGAAAAGCCTGGGCACCTGCCTCAGAGGATGTTCAGGAGGCCAGCCCCAGAGCAGCTGGCTGCAAGGAAGGAGAGGTTTACAGTCAGGTCCACCTATGAATATTCACCCCATGGGGCACTTCATCACACACAAGCCCCTACACGTACACAGCACACACGGCACGCACATAAACACACAAACACATAAAAGCATACACATACACACACACAGACACACATTAATATGCATACACACACCACACCACCCCCACACGCTAGACTACACATACACACACCACACTGCAAACACACCACATGCATATGCACACAGAAACACACACACAGAAACATGCACATACGTATACAAACACCATACCAAATACACCACAGACAGACAAATACAGACATATGCACATGTGCACACACAAACATACACATGTATACAGATAACTCATGCATACACACAGTGAGAGAGGCTGAAGGAAGAAATGCAAAAAATAAATTAATTAATTAAAGAAGAAAACACTTGGCTTTTTAAACAGCTCAGTAGCAGAACATTTCTGCATTCAAAGCCCTCTGTCGATATTTCTGTCATGTCTGCTAAATATTTTGCATGAATGAATGGATGATTGTTTTTTAAGAAATTATCATGAGCCTTTTCAGATTCTACACAGCACAATCTCTTTGGGCCCTGTAAAATGCAATCTGCATAGAAAAACACTCTTTAATGTAACATGATCTTCAGTGTTTCTTAAATTGTATGTTTGAATGTATTTTTCGTGTTAAATTATACTTTACTCTGTTTCAAGGTTTCGGCGCTGTGTCGGCCCTGCTGACTTGGGCGCTCTATGAGGTGTGAGTGCCTGTGAGGTGTACAGTGGCTGCTTTGCCCATGACAGGCTCCATGTATGACAGAAACTCAAAGCATGTCACACCAGCCTGCCCCTGTCCGAGTTCTGTGATGGGATTATCTTTTTTGTGTCCAAGAAGATGTGCAAATAATAATTCAGCAGCTTTAATGGTTTAATATGACAATGCAATTATCCAGACACACAATTCAGCACAAGTCTATATTATTATCTATTTTTGTACAATCAGTCAGCAAAACTTGACAGTTAGAATTACTGAGGGAAGTTGTGATAACTAGAATAATAATTCTTCAACATTATGCATCTTGGCATTGGTTTTAATATGTGCACCTGCCAACAATTACTTTTCAGCCTAGAGAAAAGCTTCACTCTAATTATATGATCTATGGTTTAGAAAGGGCTCTTTGCCATCCCTTCATCCCCTATTAGATCAAACTGTTCTGATTCACAGGCAAAGGTCCATGCATCCGTATTTGCTTATAAGTTCAACGACAGCTGACAGTTTGCAGAGCAAACTAACGCACAGTAGGTACTCAAGACAGAATTACTAAATTGATTATTTAATTCCATTTGTATCCACTGTATTCTTGCCCTGCTCAACAATGTGCTTAGTTTACTATAATGAGGGGGAAATTATTTGAATACAAAACAACTCAACGGTGTTGTAAAACCCTTGCTTTGGATTTCAGAATTTCTTTTGTTCTCAGTCTCTGCATCTCTCCTCTGCACGGCATGGAGTGAATTCTGATTCCATCAGGACAAGCATCATTTTCCCAGTTCAGGAGGACCGTAAACAATCCTTCTATTACTAACCACCGAAAGTATCAGTGCTGTGTTTTCAGATGTTAGCCCAGGTGTTATTGCTGCCATGGTGTGTGGTGATGGCATTTTCTGAAGTAAGTACATCCTTCCTTTTTTTCAGCAGTTATTTTCTATCCTCCTGATCCCATTAAACTCACGTGTATAATTTGTTAGGCTATATTGGAAAGGAAAATCAACTGTGATCTTCAATAGAACCTATTTCTACCATTCAATGATCACTGTATTTCAGAATATTCCAGGGACCTAGAGAGAGGCTATCGCCTACCAGCAGAGAATTCTATAGAAGTATATAAAACTTAAGGAGATCAACTTAATTTTTAATAGATAAAAGCAAGCATTTTGATTGTTGATTTTTGGTATCAATCTAATTTTCCCTACACAGCTAATAGATGATCAGGTGCAATGATCCCTCAGTACTTCCTGGCCCCACAAGGAAATGCTCCACCAAAATCGGCCTGAATTCAATTTTGGTTAATTCATTCATCCTTTGAAAAGAATGTCAGGCTGGTTAATAGTTGCTAAGAATATAAAAATGAACAAAATGTGTTTCTTGTCTGAAGGAACTCTGCATCCTGGTGGCAAGACATACACATAGATGATCACGGACCCTTGCCGTGAGTGTACAGTGTGCAGTGCAGTGAGCCTGACTGACAGCTCTCATCTGCTTATTCCACAACCGCACCTCCAGCCTTTACGACGTGACCCATAGGAGTGCTTGCCACGTGGGCCAGGTATGGGGGCTCACGCCTGTAATCCCAGTATATTGGAAGGCCGAGGTGGGTGGGTCACTTGAGGTCAGGAGTTCAAGACCAGCCTGGACAACATGGAGAAACTCTGTCTCTACTAAAATTACAAAAATTATCTGCGGGGTGGTGGGGGGTGCCTGTAATCCCAACACCTTGGGAGGCTGAAGCAAGAGAATCGCTTGAAACTGAGAGGCACAAGTTGCAGTGAGACAAGATCCTGCCACCAGTGTACTCCAGCCTGGGCAACAGGGTGAGACCTGAGAAAGAAAGAAGGAAAGAAAGAGAGAGAGAGAGAGAGAGAGAGAGAGAGAGTCACTGCATAGAACCTGCCTCCCGATGGAGACACAGAAAGAGGGAACATTCGCTGGGTGGAGGCACCTTAAGAGAGGTTTCCTGAATTCTTTCTTGAGATAGAGAAGCGCTGTGGGGAGAAAGTGTACACTCACCAGTGCACTGAGCAGAACCTCACCCGGAATATGTAAAACACTGAAGAAGGAGAGTTTTGAACCAGGCTATTGAAGCATGCGTTAGATGGATCTGTGAGACTGATGACTGGACCTTACTGGAAATGCTGCTGGAAGCAGAGTCAGGATGGAGCCCGCAGGAAACGCACCTGTGTGGATGGGCTCAGCCACGATTTTCTCTCCTAGCACATATGCTGTTATATTTGCTCATTAGTTTACAGTGAGTCTATTTGAACAAAAGAAGAAAAAAGGACAGCTCTTTATTTATGAAGGACAGCTTTACCCAGAACATCTTGAATGATAAAATCCACAGGCAGTATGATTGTGTTTGGTAGTTAATACTATTTTCTTTTACAACAAAATAGCTTGCCGGACTTTCTAAATAGCATGGTGTAAGAGGCATTCTGTCTCTGCCTCTCCTCATAATGATCACAGGACACATGGCTGTAGGAAGGGTCATGCCCTGAAGACACAGGCAAAGTGCTTGTAAATAAACCCTGAATGGGCAACATGAATGGCGGTGGACCAGACAAAATGAGAATGCAGTTAAACAAATGCATGAAATATGCCCCTTAGTCCACCCAGCCTGCAACACAAAAGCACAGACAAGGCGGCTTCTAAACCACAGACCCTGATTGACTTCCTTCCGTTCTGGAGGCCGGAAGTCCAAGATGGAGGGTGCCGCAGTTTCCGTGTCTAATAAGAACTGCTGTGTGATTCACAGACGGTCCTTCTTGCTGTGTCCTCATGTGGTGGAAGGGCCAGGGAGCTCGCCAGGGGCTCCTATATGCAAACAGGAATCCCATTCACAGGGGATCTGCCTTCAGAGCCCAATCACCTTCCAAAGGCCCCACCTCCTAATACACTCGTGTTGGGGGTGAGGACTTCAACATGGGAATTTGGGGGAGCACACACTTTCAGCTCACAGTAGGCCCCAATGATAAGACAGTGTTCACCTGAGTTTAAATTGGGTTTGTTACTAAAATTAAAAACCCAAAGGTCCTATAAACCAGAGGCTGAACTACTAAACAAACACGAACAAGGTCTTATGCCTCTCCCATGCCAATACCAATACAGGCATCTGCCTATGACTCTTTCATGAAATCCCTTATTTAGTGAGCTATGAACTGGCTCCTGTGATTTTACAGAGCTTAACATGGTCAAAATTAGCCCCATGGACTAAAATTGCATTTACACTTTAAGGAATTCTCTGTTCATATGACTATACCAAAATATCGCAAGCTACCATTTCCTGCTGTGCATTGATTTTGAAAAATCATTTTATTGTGCTAAAAATATACCTAATATGTACGTTCTAAAAAGGTCTTTTTCTACAGAAACATTGGCAAAATCATCTTCATTGTTCATAGATTGTTGCAGCGGATCCAACTGAAGGATACACCAACCACTTTAATCAGACAGAAATGAACAGGCTGTCCTCACCTGACCACCACCCACAACAACCGAACTTTAATCAGACACAAATGAACAGGCTGTCCTCACCTGACCACCACCCACAACAACCAAACTTTAATCAGACACAAATGAACAGGCTGTCCTCACCCGACCACCACCCACAACAACCGAACTTTAATCAGACACAAAAGAACAGGCTGTCCTCACCTGACCACCACCCACAACAACTGAAGGGCGGGGTGAGTCCACTTAGAGTCTCGAGAATTTTAGACGTGCATTCACTTTAAAGGTGAGATTATATTAATAGCAAAGTTTGAAAGTCACGTTATACACAACATTAATGAAATCATTAAATACCATAAATCTATTTTGAAAAATATCACCTTATAGTAAGCCTTATAGTTTTAATGAAAAATTACATAGCACTTTATTATTCATAATAAATAATAATTATTATTATAAAAGATTATAATTATTATAAATATTATTTTTCCAGCAGAAATACAACTTAAAAATGGAATTCACATTTTTAAAACAGAACTTTAAATTCCATTTTACTTCGAGCCTACCAGTATTTTCTGAAATGTGTCTAGAGTGCACCAGAAGTGTGATTTGAAGAGGACAAATGATTTTCTAACTCCAGAGTGTTTAAGAATATAATCCAGGTAAGTGTGGAGAAATGGAAGTGCCTAACGAATCCAACGTGTGAGAAAAGCAGATGAAGATAATTCATGGGGGATTCGATGCTCTGTGTAAACCAGAGAAGGAAGAAAGCTATTTACTCACGATGGGGGCCCTTCCCAAATACCAGCAAAGGCAGCCCAGGACTGGGACACTGGCCAACCTCTGATAGAATCACGTTGCTGCTAAATAATGCGATGCACAAGTAAAGTAACAGATCCAATAATGCAAATTTTAAAAGGGAGAAATTATGTTTATTTGCAAGTGATATGAAGTGAGGGGGGATCTATTGCTTAGAATAAGCCCACGTTTCCAGCAGGGCTCAGGACCATGACCCCAGGCTGAGGACTGAGGGTAAAGTGCCACTTGCCACATGGGGCCTCTCGGGGGGAGTTGGGAAGAAGCCTGCACAAGGAGGACGAGACCGTCCCCCCCAGCAGGACTCCAGGACTCCGTCCCCAGCGTCATGGCCACCCCAGGGCCGTGCAAGCCCAGAATCACCCTCCATCTCCTGCAGGCAGGAACAGCAGGTGCAGCTCCTCTGCCCGCCAGCTTTGGGACCTCTAGGACTGACGACTTCCTGCCTGGACACCAGTCCTGTAATGCTCTCGTACTTGCTGTCTGAGCCTGGCCAGTTCCTGCTGCCATCTCACGTGGCCTGTGGCCTGGTCCTCAGCAAACCCCTCTGGGCCAGCTTCTTCCCTCCTTGTATCCTCACAGACACCCATCACTGTTCCTGGCTGGCCCCTGCAGTCATGTGTTTCTCTTTCACATCCTCGGCCACTGGCCTGGGGTGAGACTGAGTAGAAACTGATCTAGAAGCTTCTCCCTCCTTCCTGCCTGGAGTCTTGCTTTAAGCCCATGTCAGCAGGTGACACTGTCAGCTACCTCTCTTGGGGTGAGCAGACCTGACACGAGGTCAGGAGTGTCTGCAGCTTCTTTGGGAGCAGGACAAATTTGGGCAAGGAGCAGAGAAGGAAGACAGAAGTGGGACAGCAGATAGGAGCTCACAGGTGTGTTCCAAAGTCACCTCCACTGTGCAGGGAGGAGCTGCAGCTGCCAGGAAACTGGAAACTACAGGCTTCTTTCCTTTCAGGAACAGCAGTCTCCTGAGTCCTGGTAGTGGTTACTGGAGGGCTAGGGGCAGATGGGGGACCTGGCATGGTGTGTGTGTGGGAGTGTTCATTTCCTGCATTTCTGTCCAGGCTGAGACCCCCAAAAGTTCCCTGTATTCTCGTACTGGGCATTCAGAAGAGTGGCCATTCCGGCTTAAAAACAAAAGCATAAAACAACCAAACAGTGATGACAAAACAGCCACCTGTGACTGCCACCTATCTGAAAGCCACACTAAGCTCCAGTGGCCGCATTTCTGCTGACCCAAGGTCTTGCCAGGTCGAGGAGCTGGTTCTCCTTCTCGAGGGGTCTGAGCCCAGGCTCCCCTGCTTTTCCCCCAACCAATGGCTATTATCAAAGGGAACGAAACCAGGAGAGCAAGCAGAGAATCCCCCAGCTTACAGAGTGGGGGGCCCGTCTGAGAGTCCTGGTCAGTCCCTGACAGGGGACAGCACCATCCAGGCTGCTCTGCTCAGCACCCACGCCCAGCCCCAGGAGCCATGCTGCGCCTGCCCCAGGCCATGTGAGGGCTGCCCCACGCACCTGGCTGTTCAGGGCCCTGGCCGTGGTAGACACCCAGGCAGGGACACCAAGCCCCACCTGTGCTCACTCCACAGTTCCATCTGTTTGCTTCTTAACCAGAACCTATTGTCCCCAGTCTTACAAATCTTATCTTTCCCGAACCCTGACAGCCAGTGGAACCCTTCCCAGCCGGCAAGAGCCCAGGCCTCGTGTCCACACAGGGAACGTTCCGTCCACACCAAGTAAGGGAATGGGAGAGTCTTCACAGCTCTCTGCTCGTGGCCGGGAGCCTTCCCACTTTGCCATTTGGGGCCACGTTGTCATCACAGCTGCCCGAATTTGGCATCCCGGAAAATGTGTCCACACCGTGATTTTTAAAAAGTAAAAATGAAGGATGATTTGGGCAAAGGGACAAGTGTGCAAGCAGAAAGATCAAGTCAGAGCTTTGTAAACAGCTGAGGAAAAAGGCAGTCCCGGAATGTCTTTCTGGTTTATCTCAAGAAAGCCAAGTAAAAATTCCAAGTGGCAGGTTGCAGATGTAACCTCTTAATAAATCATATGATTACCTACCTCATTGTGCTTTGGTAACCATATGATTAAGTGTGCTAAAATTAAATGTTACCTTCCTTCTAATGCTGAAGTCCTTCTGATTATTCTAATAATATGCAAATTGCATCTTTAGAACTCAAACTACATAATCACCTGAGTATTCCAGTAAGAATTCAACTTATTAATTATATTAAAATATATTCAATTAATTAAAGCCAACTCATTGCAATTATAAACCTGCAAATAAAAAAAAAAAAGCACAAACTTTCCTCAGAAAAATAAGTCTGTGATTGAAAAGAGAGACACTTCGGTTGCTTTTAAGTGTATTTATGAAGTTATTAAAATTCACAGGTTGTTTTATACAGTGTCTCCCATGATCTCTTATTATGGACTGATTTGAATCAATTGATAATGAAATGACTCGAACTTGTAATAGCAATTAAGAAATAAGGCCAGCCGTGGTGGTTCACACCTGTAATCCCAGCACTTTGGGAGGCTGAAGCAGGCAGATCACAAGGTCAAGAGATTGCGACCATCCTGGCCAACATGGAAAAACTCTATCTCTACTAAAAATACAAAATTTAGCTTGGTGTGGTGGCACATGCCTGTAGTCCCAGCTACTCAGGAGTAGGGGGCAGAAGAATGGCTTGAACCTGGGAGGGGAGGTTGCAGTGAGCCAAGATTGTGCCCATTGCACTCCAGCCTGGAGACAGAGTGTGAGACTCCATCTCAAAAAAAAAAAAAAAAGAAGAGAAAGAAATAGAACTTCCACCCACCACCCACAATGCTTCCACATTGGTCGTCGTCTTACGTCTGGGTCGGATGGGTGAAAGGATGACAATCGCCACTCAGCATCCAGAGCTGGGCGTCTGACAGGCACTCCCACCAGGAAGGAGTCAGGGCTCAGGAGTCGGCTGGGTCACACTCAGAGGAAGAGACAGTCCTGGGAGGGCCTGGGAGGAATTTTGACATAGCTTTTTGTAGTGTGTCGATACGTATCTGATACGATTTTGTTGTGTCCCCACCAAAATCTCATCTTGAATTCCCATGTGTTATGGGAGAGACCCAGAGGGAGATGACTGAATCATGGGGGCAGGTCTTTCCCATGTTGTTCTCAGGATAGTGAACAAGTCTCATGAGATCTGGTGCTTTTATAAAGAGGAGTCCCTGCACAATCTCTCTCTGTTTGCCTGCTGCCATCCATGTAAGATGTGACTTGCTCCTTCTGGCCTTCTACCATGATTGTGAGGCCTCCCCAGCCATGTGGAACTGTAAGTCCATTAGGTCTCTTATTTTGTAAATTGCCCAGTCTTGGGTATGCCTTTATCAGCAGCGTAAGAACAGACTAATACAGCACTTATTAGGAAGAAGCTCAAAGGTGTTCCAGTCTAGGAGGAACACGGAAACCCAGCAAGGGGTGTGCCTGGTTAGAGAACAAGCAAATTCATCTAACTATAATAATTTCATGACTATTTTTCATGATCTGATCTAAACTTAGATACTCCCAAGTATAACAGTGGAATGTGGTGGTTCTCATCAAGACCACTGTTCTAACCATAAGGGAAGCAACGGCAGAAACAGCAGCTAATCATTATAGAGTGATTTAAAGCTTATAGCTGAGGATCAATAGAAAAGAATTTATCAGTAGTTATATAAATTAAATTTACTTGAAATGAAACCTATAAGTTCTGCCCGTAGATGCAGATATTTAGGAAGAAGGCTCAGAAGCCTGAGCACTTCCTGAAGACCACCATCGGTTCAATAACAATTTGGAGAAACCCAGATTGTGCCAAGTCTGGTTTGGAAACAGGGGTGATTGTAAGCAGTAAAACACAGCCTACACCTCAGAGGGTGCTCTTGTGAATGACAGAGAAACAAAAAAGCATGATCCAAGGAGAAATGAAGCCGCTTAAGCTGTAGCAAAGCCCTTGCTCCTTGGAACCATCTGTGGGGGTTCGGGCCACTAGAGTCTCCTCTCTGTGCTATTAGTTTATGTGTGCTGTGTAACTGGTGTTAAAATGCTGTGCACTGGCCAACTGAGGGGAGGGTTAAGGGCAAGACATGAGGTATGCTAACAAAAGAGTAAAGTGGACAATTGACATTACTGGGCCAATGTCATCTTCTGTATTGCTGCGTATTTTGAATTTTTGGAGCATCTGATTTGGAAACTGTTGAGATAGTTTTTCCTTTGCTCCTAGAATTCCTAGTACAATAAAAGGCTAGACACTAGGTGAAGTATTTCAAATGTTTGGTGAAACCCTTAAAATAGCCACGTGACTTAGGCACTCTCTCCATATCCACTTTACATTCGATGAAAATGAGGTTTAGAAAGATGAACTAAGTTGCCTAAATTAGCATCCCTAGAAGGTTGCAGAACCAGCGTCCATGCCCACGTGTCTGCCGCTGAGAGCCCACACAAGTTTCCCAGGGCTGCCATCAAGAAGTGCTGCAAACTGGAGGGCCTGCACCATCAGACATTGATTTTCTCTGAGTTCTGGAGACTCAAAGTACAAGAGAGAGGTGTTGTGGGGGCCAGGCTCCCTCCAAAGCCTCCGAGCGATGAGCCTCCTTGCCTCTTCCACACTCTGCTGTCCCTAGTATTCTTGGCTTATGGTTGCACCTGTCCTGTCCAATGTCTGCCCTCATCTTTAGGTGGTGTTCCCCTGTGTGTCTTCACATCTTCTTCCCTCCCTGTGGTCTTTGTGTCTCAATTTCCCGTTTTCATAAGGACACCAGTCATATTGAATTACCGCCACCCTAATGAACCTGTTTTAACCTGATCTACCATGCAAATACTCTACTTCCAAGTGAGGTCACACTCTGAGGTGCTGCAGTTAGGACTTCCACATACTATTTTGGGGGATTCAATTCAATTCATAACACACCCACCAACTCATGCCCTTCCCATGTAAGAAATACACCTGCCCCTCCCAGCCTCCCCAAGATCCTCCTCATTCCAGCGTCTACTCAAAGTCTCGATCTTATCATTTAAATTATCCACAGTGGTTATGAGTGAGTGGCAGGGTATGATTCGTGCTAGGGCAGATATTTTTCCAATCTGTGAACCTGTGAAACCAGATGTCACATATTGGTTTCTGGGTCACTGGTGGGGCAATGCAGAGCAGGTCTCCACCCCAAAAAGAGGCATCTGAAGGACAAAAGGGCCACAGGTTCCAAGCACATCTGAAATGTAGCAGAGCAAAGCCCCTGAGATTTTAAGACTTGAGAACAACCCTCACTGTCCCAATGCTCTTGGTGCCCTGTCCTGAGCCTGCACAGGCTCAAAACACAGCCTCCTGGAGCAGAGGAGGGAGTGGGTTCAACCCCAGTCTACACCCTGTGGGTCTGAAGTGGAGGCAGCAGCTTCACCAGCCTCTGAACCACCCTCGAGGTCTTCCCTTTTCGTGAAGCATAGCACATGTTTGCAGCAAATTGCTCCATGAACCCTGCCTGGGGAATCTTAACTGTCTGACACTCTTCTGGATTTTCCTGTCTCCATCCCTTCAGTGCAAACTGGCATTGTCTCTGCTGAAAGCATTGACTGGATCCATGAGTCACACACCTAATCTCTTTAGCAAGCAATTGTCCAGCCATAATCTTGGTTTTCTCTCCAGAGTATATTTTCTGAGTTTTTGCAGGATGGGTAAACTGAGAATTTTCTAAATCTTCAAATTATGTTTTTCTTTTCTTTCTTCCTTTTTTTTTTTTTTTTTTTTTGGACAGAGTCTCACTCTGTCACCAGGCTGGAGTGCAGTGGTGTGATCTCGGATCACTGCAACCTCCATTTCCCAGGTTCAAGAATTCTCCTGCCTCAGTCTCCTGAGTAGCTGGGACTACAGTCATGTGCCACCATGTCCAGCTAATTTTTGTATTTTTAGTAGAGACAGGGTTTCACCACGTTGGCTGGGATGGTCTCGGTCTGTTGACCTCGTGATCCACCTGCCCTAGCTTCCCAAAGTGCCAGGATTACAGGCATGAGCCACCATGCCCGAGCCTGATTTTCTTTTTCTTAGCAATCTTTTCTTCAATGTACTTTTTCCATCTCTCACATTTTGCTATGAGCAGCAAGAAGAAACCAGGCTCTTCCTTCAATATTTTTCTTAGAGATCTCCTCAGCTAAATATCCAATTTTGTCCCCTACAGGTTATACTTTCAACACAACAAGACACAATTGCACCAAGTTCTCTACCACTTTGTGGCAAAGATCATCTCTCCTCCATTTTCCAGTAGCATGTTCCTATTTCCATCTGAGCCCTCACCAGAATCACCTTTAACATCCATGTCTACCAACTGTATCTTCAGAACCATTTAGTCTTCTTCTGACGTAAATCTTAAAACTCTCTCTGCCTTCTAACCATTACCCAGTTCCAAAGCCACCCCAGCATGGTTAGATATTGGTCATAGCACTTCCTTTCTCAGACCCAAAATCTCTCTTA
The DNA here is from genome assembly GCF_008728515.1 of Papio anubis. Taxonomy (NCBI): domain Eukaryota; kingdom Metazoa; phylum Chordata; class Mammalia; order Primates; family Cercopithecidae; genus Papio; species Papio anubis. Next base: position 124,141,437 of record NC_044986.1, read on the forward strand.
GCCTGCTCGAGCTTCCAGAGCACGGGAACACACACCAGGGGACTTAAAGCCACAGAAACCCACTGTCGTAGAGTTGTGAGGTCTAGAAGTCCAAAATCAGAGTGCTGTCAGGACCAGCCTCTGCCTCGTGCTGTAAGGGGGGTCCTCCCTTGCCTCTTCCACCTCCTGGTCACCCCAGGCTTTCCTCACCCTGTTGGTGGGTCCTAATCTCTGCCTCTGACTTCACGTGGACTCCTCCTGTGTGTGCATCTGACTCCAAATGTCCCCATTTCATAAGGGCACTTCATTAGGCATTTCATTAGGGCTCACCCTAGTGATTTCACTTTGAATTGTTTGCTTAAGATCACATTTTGAAGTAGTGAGGGTTAGACTTTCTGCATATCTTTTTTAGATAAAAATTCCAAATTCAGACAAAATTCAACCTATGACAAAGTCATGCTATTACACACTGTTACGTATTCCACCTATAACGAAGTCACACTATTAACTCACTACTACATACTCAGTGTAACAAAGTCACGCTAATACTCACTGCTACATACTCAGTATAACAGAGTCACACTAATATTCACTACTACATACTCAGTATAACAAAGTCACATTAATACTACTACATACTCGATACAACAAAATCATGCTAATAATCACTACTACATACTCAGTATAAAAAAGTCACACTAATACTACTACATACTCAGTATAACAAAGTCACATTAATACTCACTACTACATACTCAGTATAACAAAGTCACATTAATACTCACTACTACATACTCAGTATAACAAAGTCACATTAATACTCACTGCTACATACTCAATATAACAAAGTCACATTAATACTCACTACTACATGCTCAGTATAACAAAGTCACATTAATACTCACTACTACATACTCAGTAAAACAAAGTCACACTAATACTCACTACTACATTCTCAGTATAACAAAGTCACACTAATATTCACTACTACATACTCAATATAACAAAATCATGCTAATACTCACTACTATATACTCAGTATAACAAAGTCATGCTAACACTACTACATACTCGACCTATGACAAAGTCACACTAATACTCACTACTACATACTCAGCATAACAAAGTCACACTAATACTCACTACTACATACTCAGTATAACAAAGTCACGCTAATACTCACTGCTACATACTCGACCTATGACAAAGTCACACTATTACCACTGCCTAACCAACCTATAACGCAGTCACACTGTTACTCACTGCTACACACTCGACCTATAACAAAGTCACGGTACTACCACTGCATATCCGACCTGTAACGAAGTCACCCTATTACTCACCACTGCATACTCAACCCCAGATTTACAATCAGAACCCTCTGCTGGTGAAAATATGGAAGTCGATACTGAATGTCCCTTTCTTTGCCATAAAACTGCCATCACACAGAAGAGAGCACTTACCAATCAATACCAACACATTAGTTCTCCAATAAAATTATTAATTTCTTCATTTTGTAGACATTCTTCCTCAGGTGATCCACTGCCTTGGACTCCCAAAGTGCTGGGATTACAGATGTGAGCCACTGTGTCCAGTTAATTTTTGTATTTTTAGTAGAGACAGGTTTTCACCATGTTGGCCAGCATGGTCTGGAACTCCTGACCTCAGGCAATCTGCCCACCTCGGCCTCCCAAAGCACTGGGATTACAGGCGTAAGCCACTGCATCCAGCCCAATTGCCTTCTTTCTATGCCCTCATTAGACCCCAACAAGACACAGTGCTGACTCATACGAAAATATAACAATTATACTTTCTTTAAATGTTATACAGAACAGCACATACATTTATTACATATGAACTTTTAATATCAGAGAATCAAATACACCGGATTAATACCCTAAGATGCACACATCCCCATATGCTAAATTGGTGAATTACTTTTAAAAAATTATATGTGTAGACAAGTTTATTAGCCATTTATATTTTTACCATTCTATTTCAGATCAGTGTGGAAAAGGGATTTTTTATTAAATAACATTGAAACTTGTAAGTTGGGATATTGGAAATAAATATGAATTGGCATACATTAGGGTAAGATAATTATCATAAGCAACCTCCAAGTCTCAGGATGTAACACAGCAAACAGGAAATACGAGCATACTGGGTCTACAGAGTCACTCAGGGATGGAGCCTGTTGGAGGCCCCACCAAGTTAGACTCCCAGTGGCCCTGGAAGAACAATTCAAGCCAGGAGGCTGGGAAGAGGGGAGTCTGCAGGAAATGTGGGACTCAGATCTGGAATTCTGACACATTGTTCTGTCTGTCTTCCTTTGAGGAGGACTCAAACTCATGGCCCCAGTTTTACCCAGGGGCGACTTGCAAAGGCTGTTTGGTTCAGTAATGAGAAGCAAAATGCATTTAGGGTGCTGTGGATGTTAACACTTTTTTTGCTCTGTGGGGGAAATATCTCACACATGATATCAAATTACTTCTGGATGGAAGAAAGGATTCCTGTAAATATAAAGTCATTAACATTACACTGCATTGATACTAGATGTTTTTAAACTGATATGAAGTTAGAAAAGAATGTTTAAAAACTGACAAAATATCCAGAAAGCAAGAAAGAATACTGATGAATTCAACTACATAAAATTCAAATATTTTCACCTAGAAAAAAGAAAAACACACACACACACTTCAAGCAAAGTCAAAAAACAAGTAACAACTTGAGATAAACGATTTGCAATGTACCCCCAGAGTAAGGATCAGGGATGCAGAACTTGAGGAAGACTACGAAGCTTAAAGTAGCGCTAATCTGATTTTCTAAGTTGTAGGTAAGAGGAACTTATGTCATATAACAATCGTTAGCTCAGGTTATGACACAAATATTTAGATGTATGCCATGTGGATTTTCTTCTGTATTGCTGTGCTGAACCTCATAAACATGAGAACAGCAATACAAACTTTCAATAAAATGAACTTTATTGAGGGTTTGGGGAAGGATTACTGAATTAAAGTAAAAGTTTTTTTTTTTTTTTTTAAGAAATAGTTCAGTAAAAAACTAATTGCAGCTTTTGCCATCACTCAATAGCAAAAACCACAATTACTTTTGAACTAATTTTTTTATATGGATGCAATTTTAATTACTTTTTAATTACATTTAAAGACTCTATCTAAAGCTTGAAAAAGCTAAATAGTTTATCTTAGCCATATTTTACCTAGAGCTGATGATTAGATGATTCTGCAAAGTGAAATAAAAAATTAAACTGAAACAATATTAAGTTTCAAATTGCACTCTAATTTTTTACCTCTAGTATGTTTGATACCTAAATGAATAATATATCTTGCCTCTGTATTTTTCTACTACAAGCATATTTTGGGCACACCATTCCCTCCTCCCAGATTGGAAAGGGAAAAAAAGTAAAATCTGTCAAAATCAAATTTTTCATACACTTTTAACAAATGTAGATCAAGATAGCATTTTCTTCTATTGTTAAGACTTTGTATTTGCAGGATATGTGTATTAGTATCTACAGATAGATAACTTTTTAAAACTCCATGCTTGTTTATCCCATTTCACAACCCTAATTAGAAACCTGTGTTCAATGTCTTATATTTGATCAAGTAGATGGTGAGAATTAGAGAGAATAGATCTCTGCTGATACTCTGTAATCTTTATGTTCATCTAAAAATTGTGAAGCCAAAGTCCTTAGCCAGCACAGAATAACCTCTGACATTTTAAAGAGGGTTACATAAATATTGACAACCTCTTATGGCTTGTAACTAGAGTAATAAACTATGTCAGACATCTCCAGCACCACCACCTGCACCTTGCTAATCCTTTTACTCCTTGTCTTGTTACTATCTTTGGGATTTCAGTTTGCTTGCTGATTAGTTTGTTCCACTTCCATTCTTAAACTCCCAAAATCTTCTGTTAAAACACGTCCTTGGTGAACCAACCTATGGAAATTCTTTACACTGAGTACACTTCTTGATAATGTTCAATGCATGCAGTTTCTGCAAAGCCCTGCTACAGAAAAACAAGTTCAATGTTAATACAATGCATCCCAGACAGATTCCAGCACAGACATCTGCTTTACTATTCTGTGGGCCCTGTTTGAGAGAGGATGAGAAAGGAGGAATGTGATGACTCCAGTTTCTTATAGAAAGTTTTGGGGCTTGAAAATAAGAATTATTACTGGTCCGACTAGATCTGCTAGTGAAAACACATTGCTGGTCTCTTTGGACCAACTAGCCCATGTCCCAGCTATGGTTAAGTGCCAAATTTAACAAAACGGTAAATGAGTAAAATACTGATCAAGAGCTTCCAGGGAAGACGCTTAATGACATTTTGCAGAGAATGCCAGAAAAATGCATGAAGAGTCCCAGTTAATGGAGTCCTGGGAAGTCTGACTGTCAGGGAAAGCACTGTTACAATAACAAGGAAAAACATATATAATCTTCATTAGTACTACAGACTATGCAGAAGGCAAAAGACAGGGCATTGGTCACTGGGGCAGCAAACGAGAAAGAAACCATTTAGGTCAAAGAGCAACAAAGCAACATCATAACTGCCCACTGCAATTTGGAAGGAAGATGCCATATTTTGGGTTTAGTGAAAGAGGAAGCCAAAGAAGTTTTAAATTTTCAGGCTGAGGCACTGTTCACGATAGCTGAGATGTGGATGTCACCTAAGTGGCCGTCAACAGATGAATGGATAAAGAAAATGGGGTACCTATACACAAAGGAGTACTATTACTATAGTATCATAGTAATAGTATAGTATCGTACTCTAGCATTTACTATAAAAAAGAATGAGATCCAGTCATTTGCAACAACATGGATACAACTGGAGATCATTATGTTATGTGAAATAAACCAGGCACCGAAAGAGACACAGCACATGTTCTCACTTACTTGTGGAATCTAGAAATCAAAACTATTGAACTCATGGACATAGAGAGTGGAAGGATGGTTGCCAGAGGCCTGGAAGGGCATTGGAGGACTTGGGAGGGGGTTGGGGTTTGGGGGCAGGTGAGGATGGTTAATAGGTACAAAAAAAAATAGAAAAATTAAATCAGACTTACTGTTGGCTAGCACACTAGAGTGACTAGAGCCAATAGCAAGTTAGTTGTACGTACACTTTTAAATAACCTAAAGAGTATAATTGGATTGTTTGTAACTCAAAGGATAAATGCTTGGGGATGGACACCCCGTTCTACGGGACATGATTATTCTGCCTGCATGCCTGCATCAAAGCATTCCATGGACCCCAGAACTATAGACACCTGCTATGTACCCACAACAATTTTAAGATTTTCTAAAATTAAAAAATAAATAAATTTGAGTCTAAGATTAAATGTTCTAATAATCAAATTTTGACTGAAATTTATTGTAGTTGAACACTGACATGAGAATGTGTGCAAAAATAATAAACGCTGAAAAAAAGTAATACTACTTCAATGGCAATTGTTGAGTCCCTAGAGCATCTAAAATCGTAACTTAGGGACTTATAACAGGCCTAAAGAATCTTCAGAACACTTGAGTGAGGCGAAGTAAAGAGAAATCGTCAGGACCCTCGAAAATCCTATGGATTCCTTCAGACTTCCACTTTTTATCAAGCACTTGCAGTTACGTGTTAACATTTGTTTCATCACAAATATTAGTAACATACAAGAGCAGATGCTGGAAATTCCTGGGATTACTTTTCCCTGTAGCTGCTTCTCACGTGGGGCACTCTATGTAAAATGCTACGTTGTAGAGAGTACAATAAAAATAGTAAGAAGAGACTCTCTGTTGAAGTTGGAATTTATTAAAACTGTTCTAAGTATCAAAATTATCAAAACGTCAATCATAGTTTTCAATTGTCACCGTTAGGTTGCAGTTAACAATGATAATAAATAATATTTATTTAATATGATAATATTTATATAATCATATTATATAATTAATATAATAGTACTTAATAAAATTAAATAATGAGCCCCAATAACAGAAGGTGATATAGCAAAAATCGATATATCCAATAAATTCCAAATAATTTCCATACTCTTAAAATTATCAAGTAGTTTCAACAACTGTGATTTATAATTGTTAAGACTAAATATTACTCGATTTTTAGAGTTATGTTTAAAGCAAACTTTGATGTATACAAATACCCTCTGGGCAAAAAGCTACCTCTTTAAAGTAAAACATTTCTAATATTTTTAGGAATGTAGGGATTAAAATGTTTCTGTGTTAGAAAGAAGTATGTTCATATCCAACAGCATATAATACAGTTGAAACTACAAATAAAATTTAGCTAATAAGGAGGGTAAAACTGTATTGAACGCAATTCTCATTCTCCTGAATGTGTCACTCAATGGTGAAACATCACATTGAATTTTATAGGTCCACAAGCCAACCCTTCACTACTCAAACTTCTTCACATAATTTAACAAAATGCATTTCAACCTGTCATAATTAAATGTTTTGTAATTAGCGCTACAAATAAGATGTCATTCTAAAGTGCACTTCTATTAGCAAGATAATTACATTGCTATCAATAATAGTTTGGTGAACTAAGTTTTTGTTATTTTTTTTCTGATGGTGATTTGGGAGATTATTTTGATACAAGTTTCTAGTGAAGGAAGTAATATGTTTTTTTTTTCCTAATATGACTTGTGTGTGCATGAGGTAAGTACTGGGCACTCAGGCTGAAAATAAATTTGCGTATCTCAAAAACATGCATTGGATGTTCATCCAAAAATCGTATGTAGAAAAGATTCCTAAAACCATGGCATGCTTGTCATTATTTGAGATGTGGGATCATCACATATCATATTTCCAATATTTCAACTTCCTATACAGAAAGCATTTAAAATGTGCCACTGGTCACTTGCAGCATTGAATTCCATCCTTGCAGATGCTCCTGATCTCTAAAACATCCCTTACGTCCAGGCTCTACAGCCCAGCCTGCTCACTCCTGCCTGCCGCTGCTCCCTGCAGAAGGAACAGTGTGCAGACGGCTCTCCTCGTGATGGTGTATCAGCACAGTTCCCCAGGATGCCAGTGGCAGGGAAGAGCACTCACCACCTGGAGCACTGAGCCAGGCAGCCTGAACTGTGAGCACCCAAGGGCGCGGGGCTGGGTGGGGTGTGAGAGCCTCTGGCTTCCAAAGCCTGGCCAGATCTCACCTGGGACAGGAGCAAGACCATCACCCTTCATCCCAGTGCAGTGTCCGTGAAGACCAGATGGGGCCTGAGAAAGCTCCTGGGCACCTCCCGTCTCAGAGCTCTTGGCATGCTTTCTGAGAATGCACACTTTCTGTTTAATGCAGTCATCATTTTCTTTGACAAGATTTGCCTTTTTTTTTTTAATTTTTTTTATTTTTATGGATTCTCACTCTGTTGCCCAGGCTGGAGTGCAGTAGTGCAACCTCGGCTCACTGTAATCTCACCTCCCAGGTTCAAGTAATTCTCCTGTCTCAGCCTCCTGAGTAGCTGGAATTGCAGGCGCCCACCACCACCATGCGCCCAAATAATTTTTGTATTTTTAGTAGAAACAGGGTTTCACCATGTTGGGCAGGCTAGTCTCGAACTCCTGACCTCAAGTGATCCATCCGCTTTGGCCTCCCAAAGTGCTGCGATTACAGGCGTAAGCCACCGTGCCTGGCCTCTTTGACAAGATTTCTATGTGAGCATCCTTCCAGTCTGCTAAGATACTACCTCACACACATAGTGCATCAAGTATGTGCTCAAGAAATATTTGACAAGTAGAAGAATCAGCAAAATTTCTCTTGAAGACTACTCTGATCTCAGAGTTGAGCTAAGCTTTGTGACAGTTTTAATGGCTTTCAATGTGATACCCTCAAGGAGTTAACAATGTATTTAAGAAGATGATTATAATACATGACACAAATGTGAATATAAGACAGCATGTAATTGAGTGCTAAATTGTGTGGAACATAGTCTACATACTGTCAAAGTTGGAAGGAGACAAATTAGTGAGAACTGAAATAGTTGGGAAAGGTAACGCATAGAAGGAATTGAGTTATGTCTTTAAAAATAGGGTTTGGATGGATACTGTCAGGGAAAGATATCCTTAACCCAGAAATGAAGAAGAAGACAAGCGAAGCTCACTCTTCCCACAAACTGATAAAGGGACTACTCTGCAGAAAGTGCTGGTTCAGCCCCCAGGGGAAATTCAATGATAAGTCAAGATAACTAAAAATAACTATCATGCATTGGCTGATGGCTCAGAGTGAGACATGCTTTTAAGTGATTCACCAAGTTTCCTTAATTCATTTCTCACAAAACCACCTGAAGTAGGCACCATTATTATCTCATTTTAGAGACAGGAACTAAAGCATGATGACATCAAATTACTCAACATCATTGTGTTAGCCCATTTTCACACTGCTATGAAGAACTACCTAAGACTGGGTAATTTATAAAGGAAAGAGGTTTAATTGACTCACAGTTTCACATGGCTGGGGAGGCCTCAGGAAACTTACAATCACAGTAGAAGGCGAAGCAAGGCACATCTTACATGGCAGCAGGAGAGAGAGAGAACCTGCCAAACATGAGAGGGAGAGGAACTGCCAAACACTTATTAAAGCATCAAACCTTGTGAGAACTCACTCACTATTACAAGAACAGCATGGGGGAAGACCACCCTCATGATCCAATCACCTTCCACCAGGTCCCTCCCTCAACACACCAGAATTACAATTAGAGATGAGATTTGGATGGGGACACAGAGTCAACCTTATCAGTCATTTAGTTAGGAGACTGTGGGGACAGATGTGAGCCCACAAAAGTACAAAAGTACAGGGTACATAAGGAGGAGGTTGAGGGCAGAGTCAAAGCAGAGGCCCAGAGTGAAAGGTTAGGGCAAAGGAGGAACAGGGGTGAATCCTGATGGACGTTAGCAGGGGCTTCATGGGTATGAACAGGGTCTCTTATGGATAAAGTTGCACATCTCTAAACAGTTGAGAAAATCATTTAAGCAAATACTCATATAAAGAAAAGTACAGAATAAAAGAGTAAATATACAATATATTTAACAAGTCTGCATAGTATAATGTATAATAAAATATAGCCTATTACTATATAATTTTACTAACATAAGTGTATTAAAATAATGTAACGTGTCATGTAACAAGTCTATATAATATATAATGTGCAATGTTCTATAATTATAATATCAATTATATTAAATACAATGCAATATGTGGATAATATAACTACTCTATATATGATACATATTGTTACATAATGATGTTAAATAAGATAGACAATCTAACAAGTCTATATAAGATGTAATTTTCTGTAATTATGGTGATATCAATTATATTAAATACAATGCTATATGGGAATAATATCACTACTCTATATATGATCTACATTTTTATATAATGATGTTAAATAGGATATATAATCTAACAAGTCTACTGTCATGAAAACGATTCCTTGGCATTAAGTTCCTTTCAAATACCAACGTTTATGCTCATTTTCTGCATAACTGCAAGTGATTTGACTTTGCATATTAGGTGAGAAATTACACAATTACAAAGATAATAGTCATCCCCTGGGATCCCAGCAAGCCAATGGCCCGGAGGACAACATGAACCCCGGGCAGGTAGCTGGCAAGTATTCCGGAGCTGGTTGTTGGCAGCTCACAGTTATGCTCTTCTGAAAATCGCCACGGCCTGATGGGGGCTGTCTTACTGGGGGAGTGCATGAGCCTGCACCCTCCTGGGGTGCCCACCGGTGGCTGCCAGCATATGGTACACAAGCCTGGGCTCCTGCTTCAAGGGGAAACAGCCCATTCCTCCACGGCCAGAGATCCCGCCCGTCTCCCTGCAGAGTGCTCTGCTGCTCCCCGCCCAGCCCCTGCCTCTCACTCCCATTCAGGCTCATCCAAGTGCCCTCCCTCAGCAAATCACCTGCACAAAAATAGCCCCCATCTGGTTCTGCTTCTAGGAAATCCACACTAAAACCAAATGACACTTCGGTCAGTGAGATAAACAAATCGCAAACCTGCTCAACCTCACACACACACAAAACACGTGCCACAGACCAGAAAAGCCAAGGATTCAGGAAAAGGAGGGGATGGACACACCTGTGATTTCTCTGAGCAGAGCGATGACCAGAAGTGAAATGTGGGAAGAGCTAGTGTAAGTGTGGAAAGGCCGGCAAGCGACTCCAGGAGCTTGGATGAATTGCGAACACCGGAACACGGCTGGAGGTTTCTCCTGATCCAGCTGCAGTGACCACGTGTCTTCCCTGCTGGCTCTTGCTCTCCTCTGCGCCCAGAGGACCCACTTTAGATTCTGAGCTGAGTTCACCTTCCTTTTTCCACAGTGCATTTGAGCAAGTTCTGCTGCCTGGAACTCTGATCCCCGTCTCAACTCAAACTGAAGCCTCTGTGTGTGTGTGTGTGTGTGTGTGTGTGTGTGTGTGTGTGTGTGTACATGGAACCATGTTTAATGCTTTCATCCTGAGTTCCAAAGAGTCCAGTGTTATCCTTACACAGCAGCTACTACTTTTTGGAAGAAAAGACGGAAGTAAAAAGAAAAAAAAGAGGGAGGATGGAAAATAGATTTCGATGGAAGCATAATCAGAGCAATATGCTGGAAAGATTAGATACGTAGACATTAAAGCAAGGAAGAGTGGAGAGAAACTCTGTATAGAAATGTAGGAGGGACAGATGCCACTTGGACTGGATGGGCACACATTGGCATTTATGTGAAGCTCAGGCATTGGCTGGTTTGCACCTGCATAACTCAGGTATAATGAAGAAGCTGTTAGACATCTACAGGCCATGAAGGCTCTAGGTTTGAAGAAACAAGGACAATTTACAAGCATTTCTTGCTGCAATGCATTGCTGCTGGCTTGTTTGCAGGCATACCAAAGGAGATCCTTTCTTCCCTGGAGGAATCTGTGGTCCCACAACTGCATGGTGGATGGAAATGCAGCGTATCTCTATCTATCTATCTATCTATCTGTCTATCTATCTATCTATCTATCTATCTATCTATCTATCTATCTGTCTGTCTGTCTATCTATCTATCTATCTATCTATCTATCTATCTATCTATCTATCTATCTCTATGTGGAGGAGTGTGTGGAGGTTGGTTCTGCTTTGTTTTTGTTTGTTTTGTTTTGTTTTGTGATTACTAAGCAATGCCAGTGGCATTTAGGACAAGAACCAGGGATCTAATGTCCTGCAGGGTGTGGGACCATCCCTCAAGATGAAGGGCCATCCAGCGAAAATGCCTGTAGTCTTTCTTCCCACCTCAAGAAATATTGGGATGGTGTCGGATATCAGGGCAGTTCTCCAGAATAAAGCAGCATCTCTGCAACAAAACAAGTCATTAAAAATGAAAAAGGACAGTCAGTTTCTTGATAATAATTAAATCTGAACATGGTTTTTCTTTATCTTTGCTGTTCTTGTAGTACACTCAGCGGTGTTTATGAGTGGATGCAACGCTCCGCTCCACCGTGCCAGACACGAGGGGACCCCTCCCGCGGCTGCCTACTCGCTGCGCCCTGTCGCTTAATGAGGACAAATTCTTCTGTTTTGATTTGAAGGCCGTGCATCTTATGCAACAGACAGATGAAGAAGTGATCATTTCAGATCTCTTAAATATGCCCCTTTAGGTTTTTGTTCAGCTGTTCAAGGGAACCATTAAAGATAATGACTGCTAAACCAGCAATTCTGAAATGGAATAATGACGTGTTTCATTTGTTTCTAAACAGTTTCACTGTTTTTCCACTTTTTAGAAAGCTATGGCTCATCATGTTCCAACAATGACAAGTCATTGTTCAAGTTATACATTCCGATGCTCCCCCTGCCCCGCCCCAGAAACGGTTCTCATGAAGTGTGATAATCCCCATTGCAAACAGGCCTTTTGGAGGCAGTCAAGCTGCTGTGGGACAACATGTCACAGATGAGTTCATGAGAAACAGCTGTGCATGTGTGCTGAGCACACCGTGTCTCTTCCTGCTATTACACGCTTGTATTCGAGACTCGCCATTCACAACTAAGCATATTTGGAAACAGCATTAATATGAAAGTTAGTTTAGAATTTTATTTTTTATTTACTTATTTATTTAATTTGAGACAAGCTCTCACTCTGTCTCCCAGGCTAGAGTGCAGTGGTGTGCGATCATAGCTCACTGCAGCCTCTGCCTCCTGAGCTCAAGAGATCCTCCCACCTCAGCCTCCTCAGTAGCTGGGACAGAAGGCGTGTACCACCATGTCTGGCTCACTTTTAAAATTTTTTGTAAAGATGGGAATTTCACTGTGTTGCCAAGGGTGGTCTCAAACTTCTGGCCTCAAGTGATCCTCCCATCTTAACCTCCCAAAGCACTGGGATTACAGGTGTGAGTCACTGCACACTGTTTCAGATATTTGTATTTGTAATATCTGCAGCCTTTGAACTATGAGCAATTATTAAATATTACCTTATTATGTAGCACTTAGCTCAGGATTCTTTTAGGCAGATATATGTTTATCATGTCCATCATCTATCTATTTTTCTATCTAGCTATCACTCTTTACCTATCATCTATCTATCTCTATCATCTGTCTATCCATCCATCTATCATTGTTTACCTATCATCTGTCTAGCTATCTATCACTATTTCCCTATCATATCTATCTATCTCTCTCTCTCTCTCTCTCTCTATATATATATATATATATATATATATCATCTATCTGTCTTATCCATCTATCATTTAGCTAGCTATCTCTGTTTACCTATCATGTATCTCTATCACCTATCAACCTATCTCTATCTGTAATCTATCACTATTTACCTATGATCTGTCTCTATCATCTAATCTATCACTACTTACCTATTATTCATATCTATCTATCTATCATTAGTTACCTATCATCTATGTCTATCAATTGTCTATCTATCTATCTATCTATCTATCTATCTATCTATCTATCTATCATCTATCACTATTTACCTGTCATCTATCACTATCATCTGTCTAGCAAGCTAGCTATCACTATTTAGCTATCATCTATTTATCTTTATTATTTCTCTTCTATCTATCTCTATCATCTATCTGTCCATCACAATTTACCTATCATCTATCTCTGTCATCTATCTATGTATCTATCTGTCAATCACTGTTTACCTATCACCTATCTCTATCATCTATCTGTCTATCTATCTATGCAGCTACCTGTCTATGTATCTATCTATCTATCTATCTATCTATCTATCACTATTTACCTATCATCTATCACCATCATCTATCTAGCAAGCTAGCTATTACTATTTAGCTATCATCTATCTAATATCTATCTATCTATCTATCTATCTATCAATCAATTTTACATATTTCTTCTTTATGTTACCTCCTGCTGCTTAGCAATGGGGCTCAAGATATGGCCCAGTCTAAATCTCTAAAAATAAAATTAAAAAATTGGAACTATTACCCAGGAAATTTAGAACCTCAGTTTTCTAGCTTATTTTGATTCTGGAAACTCAACTTGCAAATGTAATACTACTACATACCGTATGTAATACTACAGTGAAAAACAGATGTCTTTACCCCCATAGTCTGCTACAGTGGTTTTGTCCAGAGATGAGTGACTAAAAGAGCTATTGAGAAAAAGTTTCAAGTATGTTCTGATAAGATCAAAATTCCACTGCATGGTTTGTAAATACTTTCTTCTAGTGCTATGCATAGCGATTGCATTCAGATGCCTGTATGGCTGCCTATATTTAAATTCCTATTTCGTATTCTTACCCAAAGTGAAATTCTCTAAATTTTGGGGTACATTTATCAAAACATACATTATTATTGTGGACTTTCCTTCGGAATATTCTTATGTTCTCATCTTAAGAACCTAAAATATTTTTGGTTTATGTAATAGGCGTGCTTTAAAATATAATGTATTATTTTTAAAATATTAATAATAATTTTATCATTTTCAGCAAGACAATGTGATTCCCTAGGTGAGGAGAAACAATGGAGCCAACAGTGATTATCTACTCTGCCTTTGAGCACACCTTGGAAATAACCAGCCATGAGAAGAAGGCCCCCTTCTGATGTGGGGGGTTTGGAAGAGATGCAGGGGCAGTGTTCACAGTGGATGGGACGAAGTAACTGCACCACACAGAGGATGGGACAAAGTAACTGCACCACGCCTGGAAGATGCAGGGGGAGTGTTCACAGTGGATGGGACGAAGTATCTGTACCACGCAGTATCTGTACCACGCAGTGGATGGGACGAAGTAACTGCACCACACAGAGGATGGGACGAAGTAACCGCACCACGCCGGGAAGGAAGGAACTGCTATGGATGTTCCTCCTGTTGGCATGAGCCACCGCCAACCTGAACTCTCATTGTCTATGGTGAAAGTAGACGTTAATCATCAATAACTTGCCAGGTTCTCGCTTCTAATATTTTCCAGACCCCAGTTGCAATAAACACCTTGTAGCCTCCGTCTTCCAGGCAATGAGAATCCTGTATCTTGTTCCACGTTTTGCATTGGTCACCTACAGACACAGAAGCACATTGTTAGTTCAAATGTATTGTCTGTGGGCAAAGGCACCATGCACATAATTAAATCACTTTTTTAATACTTTAAAATCAAAAGGTAAGATATTTCAGACACTCAGTTATGAAATAGACTTTCTTAGAAAAAGGGCATAATCCTCTTGAAATCTGCCCTTAGGTTTTCAGATATTAAATTGAAAGCTGGAATGAGAACACTCATTTGTGGGATTTCATGCAGTGATAATGAACTAACCCCCATTGTCTTATTCTTCTCTGTGGTGTTAGAAAAAGAGTTAATTTTTTAAAATCATATCCCCACCTTGCATTGGATTTTGTCTTTCTCATTTCCTCATAAAAACCTCCACAGTTTGTTAATAATACCGGAAAGTCACTACTAATCAATTCCCAGAAATCTCCAGTGAGATTCGTCTGTTTCTTCTCAACTTCTGAATTCTGCAATGCTCAGCCTGTCTGTCTGTAGAGTCCGACCTGGGCTTTCCTGGCCTTATGCAAGTGATAGAGCTCGTGACTCCAGCAGTTCACCCCTTCCCTGGACTCCTGTCTGATTTCTTCCACTGTATCTTGTTCAAAGGGTGCAGTAGGCAAAGAGGCTAAAATGGACACTTTGTAACAGACCCACTGGAATTCCAGTGACTGTCCTGCTCCTTCCCTCTTCGGCCCCCTTGAAAAACTTAGTTAACCTCTTTAAAAACCCAGTTTCCCCAAATGGAAAAATTGGATGAGGATAGTGACAGACACATAGATATTTCCTTCTGAGTTTATTTCTTCCTCTTGTTTCCTCAGTGTAGATTTTCCTTAAGATTCAGTTTGATCCTTCCTGAACCTACCTTTCAGAACCTTCTGGAGAGCTTTGTAAAAACAAGCGTTTTGGGGTTTTCAGCCCATTACTGAGTCAGAATCCCTCCAGATGGGGCTGAGATCCATGTTTGAAACCCCTTGCTTTAGCTGACGTGTCTCCTATTCATCCTTCCCGTCCCAGGGCTGTGACGGCTACCTCCACAGTGTGGCTGTGTACACTGGGGGCCCCACACACTGGGGGTCCCAATGTCTGCCCCCGAGCCAAATGCACCCCCACCTCACACAGACCCTCCTTGTCTGCAGACTATTAGTACATATTTTCCTTTTCTGTCACATTTTATATCAATTTGGTTAGCATAATATAATTTTATGCAATGTAATCTTCCAAGCATCCTGAAATAAAACCATGCCTCCCATATACTTTCTACTTCCGGTAATAAAATTAATAGGAAGAATATGTTGATAAAATACACTTGCTTTTGTTAGAACCCAATCTATTTCTTTTTAATTGAGACAGGCCTTTACAACTTTAGCCTAGTTAGTGGGAAAGACAGTAAAATAAATATAATATAGTGTCTAGTGGTAGTTTTAAAAATGCTATCCATATCTGTCTGTACCTATCTATAAATGAAGGAAGTTTTGATTCAGCCACTAGCTAAAAAACTGGCTTTCATATACGATTCTCTGCAAATACCAAGACAGTCTCACAGCACCTTACTCTTTCTTGAGGGGTATTGATTTGTAGTCTCTTTGTCTATGTAATGAACGACTTCTGTCTGACCTCTGGAAATTCTTTTCAGTATCAGGAAAAGAGAACCTCATGAAAATAAAAAGAAAATAAAATGTTAAAAATGAACAGCTCTACTAAACGATAATTTATTTTAAAGCAAGGATTAACTTTATCACTATTTATATACCCACATTTTCTGTGCTTAATATCTATGCAAATAATTGATAAGATGAATGAATGTGTAAACGTTATTTCTAAATGAAACCCAAAGAACAAGTTTTATGTGACTATAATATCTTTATGAGCAAATTCATAAAAGTTGAGCACCATTGCTATTTTACTGTGTTTAGTAGAATGAAAGAACATATGTATTTCAATGATGTGACTTCGCCAGGTGAATCGAGGTATCTTGCCAAGTGCCTGATTTACAAGGAGTCAACAAGGGGAAAATGAGATTGATGAGGAAACTGCGGTGGATTTGTTAGAACCAAGTCGGTGTGCCACATGGTCGAGTGCAGGCTCTGGAGCTGGACTGAGTGGGTTCAAATCCCAATTCTGGTTTTCACTAGCTGTAAGAGCTTGAACTAAGTCCTTACCTTCTGCTTCTCGATTTTCTCATCCGCAAAAAAGGAAAAGGGGTCCTACCACATGGGCTGTTGAGAAGCTAAAAGTAAACACACATCTGAAGCCCCTAGGGTGTTCTAGCATGAAGTCAGTGCTCTTGCCATTATTACCGATGTCATCACCATCATTGCATAAATGGTAATCCAGGTAATCCCAAAGCACGATAGTACAGTATGACACCCAACAGGTGAGGTATAATTATTGGAGAGTACTGATGTGTTGTGATGCAGCCTCTACTACTGCGGCCAAGTTTTAGAAGTATTTCTTTAAAACAACAACAAAAAAATAAACTAAGGAAAGACATGTCCCCATTGTGAAAACTTATAAACACACCTTATTTATTCCTTTTGTGACAGCATAGGCAGAAGAGGTCTTGCAATGAACAGGTTCAAAATATCCCATCAGTAAAGCCTCAGCTCCACCTCAATGCTCCTGTCCCCACTGTGTCTTTGCCGTGCTGAACTTGACAGGGGTTGGCATCTAAGGCATTCATTCAGGAGAGGCCACTCGCCCTGTGTGCCGCATGGTCGTGAGAATGAGGGACTCACGGAGCCATGCGGTGGACCAAGTACCAGGGAATCTGATGTCAATGGCTACAAGAAGATGTTAAAAAGAAGAGTGTGTGAGTTTTGAGGTGAGAAAGACATTATTTTCTTCTCCCCAGAGCATTTCAGTGGAGCTGTAAGAACTGAAGAGTGATCAGCGTGGTTTCGGGTAAGTCCAATGGTGGATGTGGACTCCATGAAGTGGGGAAGGTAAATATAAGTACATAAGCTTGTAGGGCTCATGCTAGGTAAGCTTTATCCACAATGGTAGAGGCATTAAAACTGTTTACAGTACCGGGCGCGGTGACTCACGCCTGTAATCCCAGCACTTTGGGAGGCCGAAGCAGATGGATCACAAGGTCAGGAGATCGAGACCATCCTGGCTAACATGGTGAAACCCCATCTCTACTACAAATACAAAAACTTAGCCAGGCGTGGTGGCTCACGTCTGTAATCCCAGCACTTTGGGAGGCCGAGACGGGCGGATCATGAGGTCAGGATATTGAGACCATCCTGGCTATCATGGTGAAACCCCGTCTCTACTAAAAATACAAAAAATTAGCCAGGCGAGGTGGTGGGAGCCTGTAGTCCCAGCTACTCGGGAGGCTGAGGCAGGAGAATGGCGTGAACCTGGGAGGCGGAGCTTGCAGTGAGCCCAGATCACACTACGGCACACCAGCCTGGAAGACAGAGCAAGATTCAGTCTAAAAAAAAAAAAAAAAAAAGCTGTTTATAGTCCTTGAAAAGTTAGTCAAAACATTATAAAATAGAGGAAAAGAACCACAAGATTGACTGATTTCAAAGAGAAATAGCACAGTGGGTGGGCAAAGAGCACAGGTCCCTCATTCACTGTAGAGGAAGGGTTGGTTCATTCTTTGACGAGAAGGTCATGTAGTAGGCGATTAAGAGTCTTCGCTGTTCGTGGTCTCTCCTGGAGGAGACGGCACTTGGAGTGCACGGTGAAAAGAATCATGAGTGTCAATCTCCAGGAAGAGAAGGCAAGTGCATTGTCCTGAACGTGGGAGAAAGGAAAGTTGTTGAAAGTATAAACAATAAAAAGGTGGGTTTTGTGTTCAGGGAAGCATGAGTCAGCAAAACTTTCAAGAAGGAGAAGAGATGACCCAAAGTGAAATAAATCTAAACATACAAATGGAGGCTAGATTCTATGAAATTTTGGTTTTAAACTTAAGGGAGAAGGGAGTAGAGAGAGACAAGCTCAAAGTAGCGCTGCTGTTGTCGATTTCATGTGTTGCAAATTGCTTTTTCCACTCTGTAGCTTGTGTTCCACAAGCTAATGGAATCCTTTAGTGAACATTAGTTCTTAAATGTAAGGTAGTCCAATTTGGTAATTACTTTTTGGTAACACTCTTAAAAATATTTATCAATTCCAGGTCATGATGCTAACCCAGGAGTTTTGTGGTGAAAACTTCATTCTTATTTGCAATCCAACAGTAATTGATTTTGATGCACAGGGTAGTGTGAATAAGATATTAAAGCTCATTTTTTCTAGATGAATATCCATGTGACTTTGAACCCCCCAAAGATTTCCATATTCTACTGCCCAGAACCTGTGAGTGTGTCACCTTAATTCAGCAATTTAGTTACTATGTGCATTTGCCCATTCTTGCATTGCTATAAACGATTACCTGAGGCTGAGTAATTTATAAAGAGGTTTAATTGGCTCCTGGCATCTGCTCTGTTTCTGGGCAGGCCTCTGGGAGCTTTTATTCATAGCAAAAGGCAGAGCAGGAGCAAGAGAGAGAGTGGGCTGGGGGATGCCACACTTTACAACCAGATCTCATGAGACATCATTCACTACTGCAAGGACAGCACCAAGGAGGTGGCACTAAACCTTTCATGAGAACTCCACCCCCATGATCCAGTCACTTCCCACCAGGCCCCAGCTCTAACGCTGGGGATTCCATTTCAACATGCGATTTAGTGGGAACAAATGGAAAAAATATCCAAACCGTGTCTCTACGGTTTTATAATAAAGCCTTGACAACTGACAAGGGATATTTTTCAAATATGGTGCTCTTAATCAAGAACATTATGGCTACTATTATGCCATTATGTTGCCATGAAAATTTTGGATCAATTGGCTGGTCGATAACTACCAACAATCAAATACCTGCGGGAATTTTTATGGGAATGCGGTTATGGTAAAAACAAAACAAAACAAAGAAACAAAAGCAAAAACAAAATACTTCACAAAACTGAGTTACTAATTTATGCACATGATATAGTCCATCATTTACTTAGATCTTCTTTAATTTATGTCTATTGTGTTCCATATGTTTGTAAAGTAAAAATTTGCTTGCCATTCAGTAGATTTATTTTGAGGTATTTAATGTTTTATGCTTTGAAAATGGTTTCTATTGCTGACTTTATTTTACAATTACTTGTGGCTGTTACTTAGAAAACAAAACTATTTATTTTTATGTGTCAACCAACCCTAATAAACTCATTAACACTTATTTGTAGAATTCTATTGGGTTTCTATAAACATTTTGATGTTTTCTCTGTATAAGTCCAATTTTCTCATTATTTTCACAGTCTTCATGTTTTATTTATTTTCTTGACATACTGTATTGGATAGGCTCACTAGTACAGTTCTGAGATCAAACAGAAATAATGGTCCAGTAGAAATTATCTAAATTATAGTCACTAAAACTTTTAGTATTTCACTACAATATATAATGTTTGCTATAGACTCTGGCAAATATTGTCTATGAGATTTTAAAAGTTTCTATTTCCACTTTTATAATACTAAAATAATAATAAAACACAAAATAAATGTAGAATTTCAACAAATGGTCACTTTAATTGGTTCAATGTTAAATTTTAAACCAACCTCAAATTCCTGGAATATAATTCATATAATTATAAAATTTTATCCTTTTTAAATATAACAGAATTCAGTACATTAATGTTTTTATCTTGGAATTTTGTTCTTGAGATATTATATTTTAACTTTTCATATCTTATAATGTCCTTAATAGTTTTTAAAAAAATTATGCTGGACTCATAAAATAACTTGGCATAGTTCACCTTTTTTAACCTAAGTATTTTAATTTTAATTGTTTGGCTCTGTGTCCCCACCCAAATCTCATCTTGAATTGTTCTCCCATAATTCCCACGTGTTTTGGGAGGGACCTCATAACTCTCATGAGATCTGGTGGGCTTTTCAGAGCTTTCTGCTTTTTCATCTTCCCCATTTTCTCTTGCTGCTGCCATGTAACAAGTGCCTTTCACCGCCCACCATGATTTTGAGGCCTCCTCACCCATGTGGAACTGTAAGTCCAATTAAACCTCTTTTTCTTTCCATTCTCTGGTATCTTTATCAGAAGTATGAAAACGAATTAATACACTAATATATCCCATTTTATTTGTATCATTGTTAAAAATTTATGTTTTTCTGGGAATTTGCTAATTTTACTTAATTTCCCAAATGTATTGGCATATTTTGGTTTATATTTTTCCTTTTTATCTTTATAGTCTCTGTAAGACTGACTTATCATGATGCCTTCTTTAATTTCCCTGATATTGCTTACTTGTGCTTTCCTTGGAGAATTCATAGAAATTCACTTGTTTAAAGGTATTTAATTACAGAAAATATGTGCAAGCCACATCATATCTGTTTTGAAGCAGAATGGACTACTTTGTGAAAGTCCAAAGCTCCTATGGCTAACTGCATTAAAAATCATAGAAAATGAAACGATTTGTTTAAAAGCATAAGAAGACTGCAGGCACCATGAGAACCATAAATGCTAAAATATCACAAAGGGAGGCCCAGAAAAGCAACTTTTGTTTGGGTTTTGTGACAATTATTTTATGAGCTGCAGACTGGGAGTCTAGGTGTGGGGTCTACAAGGAGCCACTTCTGCATTGGAGAAAATACCAGAACTTCAGGTTTTCATGTGGGTCTGGGGCAAGCAGATTTAAGTCTTGAGTGAGAGCACAGGCCTAGTTTTCTCTTAAAGAAATTTGCTGCATCCACATCCCTACAAAGAACACAAACTCATCCTTTTTTATGGCTGCATAGTATTCCATGGTGTATATGTGCCACATTTTCTTAATCCAGTCTGTCACTGATGGACATTTGGGTTGATTCCAGCTGGAAACCATCATTCTCAGCAAACTATCACAAGAACAGAAAACCAAACACCGCATGTTCTCCCTCATAGGTGGGAATTAAACAATGAGATCACTTGGACACAGGAAGGGGAACATCACACACCGGGGCCTATTGTGGGGAGAGGACAGTGGGGAGGGATAGCATTAGGAGACATACTTAATGTAAATGACGAGTTAATGGGTACAGCACACCAACATGGTACATGTATACATATGTAACAAACCTGCACGTTGCACACATGTACCCTAGAACTTAAAGTATAATAATAAAAAAATAAAAAATAAAGAAATTTGCTGAAGGATAAAAAATTATCTGAAACCTCTGAAGTGTTAAGTAGAACTGTTTGTGTATACAGAGGCTAAGGAGACCAAGAGTCATCAATCAGGGCATTAGTAACACACTATGGTCTACAGTTAAAAATACGTATGACTGTGTTCCAGGAATAGGGGTGCAAATGGGGTTTAGGGAATCTGACCAATATAGCACAAAGAATCAGTCAGCTCTGGGGATTATCCTCCCTAGCAAAAATTAAGTCTCTAGAATTTCATAGGATGTCATATACCAACCATGATACATTCAGTTAAAAACAAAACAAAACAAAACACAAAAAAAGTAGGCATTATACAATTCAGAACTATAAGTCTGAAAATATATAGACAAATACAGAAAATAAAAACCAAATCACAGATTATTCTAGCTATGGAATATACAGGCAAACATTTTAAAATACGTATGGTTAATGTACTCAAAATATAGAAAAAAGATGGAGGGTTATACATAAACCAGGTAATTTCAACAGAGAATTGTAATTTTAAAAAGTTTAAACTAAAAATAATTCTTGAGATTCTACAATTGAAATGTATTTTCTAAAATTACAAAATGAAAGAATTTAATAGGGTTGCTTACACATTAGCCCTACAAAAGACAAGATTCTTAAACTAGAAAACAGGGAAAATGCAGATACACAAGCTGAAACTCAGAGGACAGAAAGGGAACATAAGAGTGGGCAGGAAGTGAAAGAAACGTGGAACCTGATAAAAAAAGGTTTGATACAGGGGTAATTGCAGGCCTAGAAGCAGAAGAGAGAATGGGACAGAAGAAATATTTAAAGAAATAATTGTAGAAACCTTTTCAATGCAGATGAAAGACATTGATACACAGATTCAAGAAGTGTTTTGTCAGATTTATTTTTATTATTGCGCTTCTGAACGTAGTGTATGTTGGTGGGGGCAGTATTTTTTTTTAGTTCCTTTTACGATCTTTCTCTTTCTGTTTGTTCTTTGTGGCACTTTCCTTCTTCTGTTTGTGTGTGTGCGTGTGTTTGTGTGTGTGTGTGTCAGTTTATCCTGTTTGGGGTTATTTGAGGTGTTTTTGTTTCCTCTCCCAAACTTCTCACTGGAGTTTCTCTGTATTGGCCAAGCCTCATCATTAATTCACAGTGATGCCCCTAAGGAAAAAATGGTAAATATTTATCAGTTTACTTAGAAATACTTTATCTTTCTTTGGAGTTATAGTTTATTTAGTTCTCCCTTCCACAGCCCTCAAGTATCTGTTAGGAGTTTTATAATTGATTCTATTCATTGCAGTAGGTGTGTTAGCTTACTCAGTCTACTGCATTCTTTTGGAAATCTCTGTATTCAACTTTCATCAGGAAAAGAAGCTGTCTGTGCCACCATTCTCTAAGGCATGTTGGAAATGGAAATCACAGTCTTATGTGGTGGTATTTTGTTGAGATTTTGCAACTTTCATTTCAGTCAACACTTTTTTTTTCCTGGCTTCCCCATATTTGGAAGTTGGGAATTAAGTTAATGAAGCTAATGATTTTATTTTAGCCATGCATAGCACATTTAGTTTTCAGATGGCTCTGAAGCACAGAAGCTTAGAAAGATGATAAGAAACAAAGTGTGCAGAGTATGAAGAAAAAGCAGGGGAGGACAGGGAAGTTGAAAGTAAAGCAACAATTTTAAAATGAGAATATACACCATGGATTGTCCCCTTTCTCTGTCCCCTCAACACACCCCGATAACAATGATCTTTGTATTCATTCATACAAGAAACAGTCATGAAGGTGATGTTTATGTTTCAGACACTGTTCTGGGAACATGGAATCAATCCAAGAGGAACAAATATATTTGGCAGGAAAACATGTATGAGAGAATAAGAATTTGAGGAAACCCCCTACAGTGAAGTGGGCCTGTCATACCTGAGAAACAGCAAGGCCACTGTCTTCCAGGGATGTGGGACACCTAAGCGCTAATGGGATCCTGGGGCGTTGGACCCATCATGCTCAACCCGGTGGGGACTTGGCTGTTTCTCTGAGTGAAACACAAACTCACTGTTGGGTTTTAACAAGAGGAGTCACAGGTTGTCACCTAAAAGGTAAAGATCATTCTGCTGTGATTCAAATCAGTGATGAAAACAGAAGTAAAATGACGTGTGAAGTGTTTAGGAGACTTGCAAAAACACACGAGAGAGAATGTTGGTTTAGGTAAAAAGGTTTAGCAGCAGCAGCTGGGAGAAGCTTCAGACTCATGTACTGTGAAGACAGAGCCAGCGTAATCTGTTGACACACTGAGAAACCTGTTAGCATTAGTGAAAAACAGACAGAGGTACCCAGTGAAGAAGTCACTTAGAGAAGTGACTAGGCAGGACAAAAAAAAAAAAAACTGAAAATTCAGTAGCAAACCAAATTACTCCTCCCTCAGATTTAAAAGAAGAAGGTTTTCAGCATTTGAATTTTTTCACAGTGGTATCGGCAGCAACAGCTTTTTCCTATTCACACATAAGCACATACACAAACTTTAACAGACTGCACGGAGCAGTAAGTTCAAGTGGCATTCGTGTACTTTTACTGGCTGTTTAAGTTGAACACATTTTACAAAATCATTTTCTTGGCATGCCAGGCAAGTATGGTCTCTCAGCTTCATTATTTAGAGTTGCTACTTTCCCTACTGAGAAAGCAAGGTTTGTGAATCTCTGGTTTTGAGACACTAAAGGTAACATTTACTTTTTTTTTTTCTAACATGGAGTTTCACTCTTGTCACCCAGGCTGGAGTGTAATAACACGATCTCTGCCCACTGCAACCTCCACCTCTTGGGTTCAAGTGATTCTCCTGCCTCAGCCTCCCAAGTAGCTGGGACTACAGGCACCTGCCACCACGCCCAGATATATATATATATATATATATTTTTTTTTTTTAGTAGAGATGGAGTTTCACCCTGTTGGCCAGGCTGGTCTCAAACTCCTGACCTCAAGTGATCCACCCGCCTCAGCCTCCCAAAGTGCTGGGATTATGGGTGTGAGCCACTGTGCCTGGCCAACGTTTACTTTTAAATAATTGCCATTGTGTCCCAGTCTGTTGTATTTGTCATTGTTTTTATTAATGACTATAAATATTAATGTGATAACATATACTACTATAATTGCATTTTTAAATTTTTCTTCCCTGGGGTTAAAAATTGATTTTTAGGGCATGTTATTGCTTAATTTTATAATAATGTGTCCATCACAAACCGTTCCCCAGATTTTCTGTAAGAAAATGTTAAATTGCTTTACTAGATGTTCACATACTTGAGGTTTTTTATAAGTTTCCTTCTTTTTCTTGAAAATATCCCTGCAGGGGAAGTCTACAAAGGTAGCACTCTGGCTCTCAAGGCAGGTGCAGAACTGTCATTCTGAGATCTTGTTTCACTATCAGGAAAATGCCCTTTGCCTCACCAGTGTTGCCAGTGTTGAAATGACCACCTCCTGGATCTCCTGTATTTCTCTAACTTATAATTTTTCTCTTGTTTGGGGAAACATCCAAAGACCTGCTATATAAACGTTCATCTTTTTAGACCTGGAATATCTAAAAATTTCATTACCTTATCTCCACACATTGTGGTTGTTTGGCTGGAGGTAGAATTCTTGTTGAAGTCAGTGTTCCCTCAGGGCCAGGAAGAATTGGACCTTCTGTCTCCCAGGGTTGCTGTGACGAAGTCAGATACCATTCTGATCCATGCTCTTTGGAGGTGCTCAAGTTACTACTGCTATGGAACATATCACTCCAAATGTGCTAAAACAATGATATCACCCCAAACTGAGTAAACATCGACAATTATCATGCTCAGAGAACATAGTATGGTCAGGAATTTGGGAAGGCACTTCAGGCCT
The DNA here is from genome assembly GCF_008728515.1 of Papio anubis. Lineage (NCBI taxonomy): Eukaryota > Metazoa > Chordata > Mammalia > Primates > Cercopithecidae > Papio > Papio anubis. Next base: position 124,166,938 of record NC_044986.1, read on the forward strand.
AGCTTTTCTCTGCCCCATGACTCCAAGGCATTTGTGGGAAGACTGGAATGGCTCAGGCATCTCCTGGCTAGGGGCTGTTGTCACCTGCACCTATCGGCATGCACATGCCTGGCTCCTAGGCACAGGCTGTGGAGGAGCATCTGGAGTACCTCTCCATGTGATCTGGGCTACCTGATGGTGCGGCAGCCCTGGCAGAGTTAGATGTTGGCTTCGGGATCCAGAAAAGTGTCCCAGCATGAAAAGTGGAGGCTGTGTCCCATTACAGCCCATCCTAATATATTCCTGCTGTTATAGGGTACAAGTGGGTCACGAAGGGGCAACACGGATTCAAGGGAAGGGTCCTAGAGCCCACTGCTTGATGGAAGGAGCGTCAACATTGTTTCAGACTTGATTTTAAATCACCACATCTGTTCTGTGGCCACATATTGTTTACATTCTTCTCATTTGCAAAATATACCTCTATACTCCTAGGCATCTACAGTTTCTTCAGTATGACAGCATCAGTAACAGCTCAAAGTTTAGAAACTCAAATCTGGGTGGGATCCATGTATAGACGAGGATCTTGGAGTTTGTGTCATCTTGATCCAAAGACTGTGAACCAGAGACATGTTATCTCCCCTGCACACACCAAGAACGTAATGGCCAGACCAGCATGTGATGACTATTATGGACACTTCCTTTCAAAGGGTGTGGATGCTAGAGGCCCATGGCCACCACTGTGTCACCATGTCTGGAATCCGCTGGGGCCATGCAGCCAGCACCCTCACCAGGCTGGGTCCTGCTCTGTGGGAATTGTTCTCTGTGTGGCTGGATCCCCCTCCGTGAGCCATCCTTCCTTTATATCAGAAAGTCCACTTTTGAGTAGGCAGCCTTCTCAACCTGCTGCCTTAGAATTGGGGGCTTCAATCCTGTCATCTTTTTTAAAGCCATCTCATTCTGTTCAGTGCAATTCCTTCAAAAATATGTGGACTTCCTGTGTATCAACTTGTAACCCACTGCCTTGTACAGAAACCATACCGCCCAACACCTCTCTTTTCCCCCTGGGCTCACTGAGGGACTCTGCAGGCCAGCACTTGATTTCCTTAGAATCTGATATTTAGAAAGCAGATCTTTGAGGCCTGGGACCTCAGAAGGACTCATATCTGTCTGTAATGGACATGAGCACTTCTTATCTCTCCTCCAGTTCCAGTTATCTGTGTGGGCTTCCGCACACTTTAAAGCCCTTTATCTTCATTTCCTCAGGGGTTTTCAATGAAAGAGAAACAAGTGTGAACCGAGCATTTTAAACGTCAACTCCTCCTCCTTCTACAAAGGTCTCTTTACTTCCAAGACTTCACATGTCATCACTCTTTCATATGGTGTTTATGAGGAACTTTCAATGAACCAATTTTTTTTTTTTTTTTTTTGAAATGGAGTCTTGCTCTGTCGCCCAGGCTGGAGTGCAGTGGCGCGATCTCGGCTCACTGCAACCTCTGCCTCCCGGGTTCACACCTTTCTCCTGCCTCAGCCTCCCGAGTAGCTGGGCCTACAGGCGCCCGCCACTACGCCTGGCTAATTTTTTTGTATTTTTAGTAGAGACGGGGTTTCACCATGTTAGCCAGGATGGTCTCGATCTCCTGACCTTGTGATCCACCTGCCTCAGCCTCCCAAAGTGCTGGGATTACAGGTGTAAGCCACCGCGCTCGGCTCAATGAACCAATTTTAACATATGGGATTAAAGCATACTTATATGATAGCATAGAGTGATGTATTTCATTTGTATTCTAGTATTAGAGAGGAACATTTTCTCTGTTTTGATAATTATTTTAGTGACGTTTTTATTGTTAATCTAAGCCCTGAGGTATAGATTTAGTGGAGTCATCTATTTCCGTTTTTTGATTGATTGTTTTTCCCTCAAAATGTAACAACTTCTCTTCTTTACAGAAGACATTTGAAACCTGAGTGAACATTATATCAGGAAATACTAAACCTGCATTTTCACCTTTCACACACATCATCATCTGCCTGTTTTTACTTATACGTACATGAACTCTATAAATAGGTGCTTTTAAAAATACTTTCATTGTCGTAAAATACACATATCATAAAATTTACCAAAGGTACTTCAAAAAATATTTTTATTGTAGTGAAATACACACAGCATAGAATTTGCCATTTTGACCAGCGTAAGTGTACACTTCAGTGGACTTAATTTCATGCACAAAAGCTGCGGCCATCACCACCATCTATTTCCAAAATATTCTTATTGCCCCAGATGGAAATTCTCTTCCCACTAATCAATCATCTTCTGGCTGACTTTATCTCTCTGGGAACTTTTCTATTCCAGATATTTCATGGACGTGTCTCATCTGTCCTTTTGTGTTCAGCTTATTTCACGTAGCATGTTTCCAAGCTTTACCATGTTGTGGCGTGTGTTAGAATGTCATCTCTTTCATGACTGAATAATATTCCATTGCGTATCCAGGTCACATTTTCTCTATTCATTCATCCGTTGATGGACGTTTGGGTTCTGTTCACCTTTTGGTTATTGTGAATCATGCTGCAATGTACTTTGATGTACAAGTATCTTTTTGAGTCTTGGTTTCCTTTATTTGGGGAATATGCCCAGTAATGAAACTCCTGTATGATATGGTAATTCTATTTTTAAATTTTTGAAACTTCTAAACTGTTTTCCACAGTAGCTGCACCCTTTTACCTTCCCACCAGCAATGCATGGCCACAAATATTTTAGTAAGAATCCAGAAACAACGAAGAAAAACAGTGAAGGAGAAACAGTAAAGGAAAAAGAAAAAAAGAAGATCATCATTTTCCACTTATCCTTCATCTATTTGTTTTTCCCTGGAGGTGTAAGAATTCTTCTTTGGAGTTGGCAGATATAATCTAGATTAAGTTTTGTACCAGGAAACACGAACTTAGGGTGCTCACCTTCAGCATCTGTTCTTGTCTGTCTGATTCTATGTAGACACATGAACTCCGTATAACATCATTTGAACACGCTACACATAGGCACTTGGTTTTCTTCCAAGTTTCCTTCTCCATTATTTCTCACAGGTGTTATCAATATTCTTATCCAGTCTTCCCTCAAACACACGATTTTCTTGTCATTTCAACATCAAAGTGACTCTCAGAATCACATCACATTTTCTTCATTCCTTTCAGTTTGTTAGGCTACAAATATTTTAGTACGAGTCTATAAACAAAGGAGATAAAAGAAAATAATCTCACATACTTTCCACTCATCATTGCTATCTGTCTTATGGGCTAAGCTTTACTTTTGCATTGCATTTAATTCACGTACACATTTCAACACACCCACCTCTCAGATCTGCCTAACTGTAAAATTCAGAAGGAAAACATAAGAAACCAGATTTCCATAGTCTTAGGAAGTAATTTATAAAGAGTATAGAAGTAACATATGTGAAGTGAGTAATGTTGTCATAGGCACTAAGAAATAGGAATAATTATTTTTATTTTTTTTCTTAGCTTGAATTTGTTAAATGACTGCTTCTACCTTATAGCGTTTATACATTAATGTAGAGAAATACTTCTAACATGAACGGACTCGATCTCTGGGGCTTAACCTGTCCACATTTAAGACTATAATATCGCCAAGGATAATTGACATTTTATTAATGTAAGTATTTATCTTTGAAATATTTATATTGTTTAATTTCTATAACAATTTAATAAAGTACTCTCTTTTTATCCTTGAGAAAACTGAGGCCCAGTTTGATCAATTTTGGATCAACTTCCCCAGCTTACATCTCTAGCATGTGACGAAATGTAACCTGGAGCCCAGGGCTGGTGATTGGAATAGTCCCAGTGCACACATCCACACGTCTCTATGGAAGCTAGGAGATCACATACGCCAAACATAGCCTGCAGCCCAGGGCTGGGGACTGGAGTTCCTGTGCACACATCCATGTATCTCTATGGAAGCTAAGAGATCACACATGCAAAATACATTTCAAATATTTTTGATTGAAAGGATATGTTGTTGTAATGTATTGTTATTATTGTGAAAAACAGAGGAATGTCATTAAGATTCCTTTTCCCCCATTATATTAAGCCTTCATTAGAAACATTGTCAACTTTCAAAAACAGTGTGGTGATTCCTCAAGGATCTAGAACTAGAAATGCCATTTGACTCAGCAATCCCACTACTGGGTATATACCCAAAGGATTCTAAATTATTCTACTATAAAGACACATGCAGACATATGTTTATTGCAGCGCTGTTCACAACAGCAAAGACATGGGGCCAACCCAAGTGCCCATCAATGATAGGCTGGATGTACACACCATGGAATACTATGCAGCCATATAAAAGGATGAGTTCATGTCCTTTGCAGGGACATGGATGAAGCTGGAAACCATCATTTTCAACCAACTAATACAAGAACAGAAAACCAAACACCACATGTTCTCACTCATAACTGGGAGTTGAACAATGAGAAACTCATGGACACAGGGAGGGGAACTTCACACACTGGACCTGTCAGGGAGTGGGAGACTCAGGGAGGGGTAGCATTAGGAGAAATACCTACTGTAGATGACGGGTTGATGGGTGCAGCAAACCACCACGGCACGTGTATACCTACGTTACAAACCTCCACGTTCTGCACATGTACCCCAGAGCTCAATGTATAATAAAAAAGTATTTACCAATAAATTGATGGATAGAGATTCTAAACTTGACCTTGATCACTACTTCTCAAAATACAGCTATTAGGTTGCTGCAAAAGTAATTGCAGTATTTGCCATTAAGCAATTAAATAATGACAAAAACTGCAATATTTTTGCACAAGCCTAATAACCTCCTTTTGGGCAGAGCTTATCGGGATCATTGTTGATAAAGTTAGAATTTTTCTTTTAAAATGGAGAGGAAAATAGAACACAGAAAAATAAATTGGTGACATTCCACCACCTAGGAGTTCTGACCTCATTCTTCGGCAACTATTTGCTAACTTAATTAGAATTTTAAGGTAAGAAAAACATTGAAGATAAATATTTACTCTAAGACTAGAACAGACAACTTGGATGGCTGGTAAAGTGTCTCAAAAAAGGCAATGTTTACATTACATAATATAAAACATAAATTGGATAAAATTTATGGCACTCTCTTCTTTATTAAATGAATTCTATTGTGTAGAATTTACTAATAATTGGCTTAAAGCAATATAATAATTGTAATGTTGATGATAGTTTATGCTCTTAATAATGACTGTGAAGGTCTAGAAAGTGTTTAAAGTACGTCTAGAATCACAAATAATTAGATTGAGTTTGTGGAGAGAAGCGGAAGACCTTAGAGATTAAATTAAAACCTGTGTTCTAATCTTTATTTTTCCACTTAACTGGAGAAATTATTATTCTGAGTGAATTATTGATCTTGTAAAGATCATTTTCTCATCTGTAAAATTAGAATGCCATGTAATTCTCCTGTGGAAATTAAATACTTTAATAACTGTAATACATTTAGCACAATGCCTGGCCATATACTTAGAACTCAGCACCTGCTGAAAGTTAAGTATTTAAGAAGGGACAGCACACACTTCTTCCTGTATTTGCTAGTGCTCTCCTTTTCACTCTAACAGGCTAGAAAATCCATCCCCTGAATTTTCCTTAAAACAAAAATTTCTCATTAAAATAGGAGTATTCAGTGATAGATAAGTAAGTTAAGAGCTAATTGATTGACTTAAATTTTTAGCCAGATGGACTGATGCTGTGTAGAAGCACCTTCCCATGTATCCACCCACAACACATTCTATCAAAATCCAGTATGACAAAGTACACCTTCTTAACAGGCAATAAAATAGGAAATAGGTGTTCTGGCTTAATCTTAAAGTTGTGGATTTGTAGCATCAAAAGAATCTTTAACGTTCTGCAATTGGAAATGCATACATCTCAACAGTTAACCAGAGTGCACATGTGGTATCTAATTTTATGTCTCTCTCATGAATATGGATGGACCGTGAAGGATCGCCAGCCATTGGAGGCAAACTTCCAGCAAGAAAGACAGAGATCCAAATAAAGAAACAGAAAATAGCAGAACTCAGAGTAAAGGGAAAGAATGTAGATGACAGAATAACACTTCCAAACTCTAATCCCCTCAGAATCAGAATACTTTGATAAAGGAAGCCAGAGAACAAACAAAAGATCTTGGAAGTTAAAAATATGTTAGTGGGAATTTAAAGAAACAAATAAAGATTTGCAAGGTAGAGTTGGGGCCATATCCAAAAATCGAAGAAAACATTAAAGATGTAGCAAGGAGATGTTAAAACTATTTTAAAGAACTGAAAAGATCTATTTACTTAGTCTGGAAAATATAACTAGTAATATAGGAGAAGGAAATAATAAAGAGAGGAAAGGGAATCACCAATGAAATCAGATGAAAAGTAATTAAAAAGATGGAGTAGATGGATTTTCAGATTTAATGTATTAAGGCAAATGCATTTAAAAACTACTCACACAAAGGACATTATCATTATATCCAAATACTAGGGATTAAGCTTACAGAGACTAAAAAGAAAAACAAAAGCAAGACTTAATAGACAAAAAAAATTGGAATAAGAATGACATCCAATTTCTTAACAATACTGCAATCTAGCAAGAAAATGCAGAAGGGCATTCACAGTTCTCAGGGCAAGTTATTCTCAAGTTAAAATTTTATACCAGCAAACTAGTAACCAATTATGAATATCTGTAATTAGAACTATGCCTGGCATGAAATAAGGACGTTTTACTGTTTGATAAACTAACAGAATTGATAAGCAAAAGAAAGACTTCTTTATACACGAAAGGCATCAATAATCATCTTCCATTTCTTCTTCCACTGGAAGCAAATGTGGATCACAGAACAGAGGAGCAAATCAATAAGAAGAAAGACGTTGGATCCTGCAAGGACTGGAGCTTACACAGAGATGAAAAGCATCCCAGGAGGACACAAAGGGCTGCGGGACGTTCTGTGCCTCGGGACCAGAGAACTCTAGCAAACTGGAGTCAGGGGGTTCGCGTTCCCCGGAGTGTCTCCTCCTGGATGAGAGACTGGGAACTGACAGATTGCCTTATCGTTTTCATCGTATTGAAAAACATTTAAAAACATAGATTCATCTGAAAGGCTGAGATTTAATGGCCTATGTGGCTCACACATAAAATATCAGATAAAAGGAAACAAAAGAAGCAATTAAAATATGTCAGGGAAAAAGGGGATTGACAGTGCATAGTAGTAACATAGTTATGCTAATGTAAAAGTCATGAAGGGTTTAACCAAAACTTATGACACGACTGACTTGCGAATATGGAAAAGAAGTTACTGAAGTGTGTATGTTTAGGCAGGAGGAGGAATTTCAAGTGCTTCTGTCTTCTTCCACAGAATGGATTCTATAGCTGTGGTCTATGGGTGCCTCAGTACCCGGCAATACAAGCAAACCCCTGAGAAATCTGGAAGTGTGTTTTGTGCTAAAAAAGCACAAGTAAGACTTTTGAACAGCTTTGACTCGAGATCAGCGCAGGGTGTGGGCGTGACACGGAGGCAGCATGAGACAGCTTGCATTTGCAATAACAGTTCACTTTCAAAACTGTATTATGTTAATAGTCGTATCATTTTTATGTTTTTCAAAAATATTTTAAGTATGCATGGATAAAACGGTGTACAATAGCCAAATCTGTGAGACACATGATTTTTATATAATTCTCATCAAAATTCAATAAAATGGATATTTAAATGCTTCATAGATGAGAAAATAGAATCCTGATTTCTAAATTATTTGCCCTGGGTCATTGACTAGTAGTGAAAGTGGACCTTATATTGAGGTTTTAAAATCTAAGAGTCCCTGATATCTACAGAATGCTCAGTAACAATAAGTGCATTTTTTTAAAATACGAATGCTTGTGTTTGTCATTTGTGTGAAGTACTTGGTTTCGGTCTTCAGCACCTCTGCATATAATCTGTGAACCCATTGCCACGTCTGTAGAGTTAAGGTGATACAAAACCGCACCATAAACTGCAGAAGGATGGGGAGGTGTAAAACGAGATTACCTATTTTTAAGCTACTGCAAAAATTGAAGCGTCATGTTCTGCCCCTGCCTGTGTGGTCAGACTGGTTCATCCCCTAAAAGGAGGGTGGGAAACCCACTGCCGTGCCCAAAACCTCCTTACAGTGGTGGAAAGAGGCTTAAAAACCACAGACACGTGTGAGGTTTCTATTTTCATCCATTCGCTCGTGTATTGAATCAGCACTTTTTAAATGTTTGAACACTGCTGGTGTGGCATCTCTACTGCCAGGGTTGACAACTTTCCCAGGTCCCTTGAAAAACCTCCGAAATGTTGGCAGCAATGATTCTGTTCGGCATGTAGATATTTCTTCAGGTAAAACCCAGGAGCTCCGATGCTGGACATTTACTGAGTAACAAATTTTCAGCATTAGCAGTGTGCATTTCCTCGTGCACCTTGAAGTATCTTTGCCTATGGAAATCTGAAGGCAAGAGGCATGGGTGCCTCTGACAGCAATCCCCTTTGCAGGCAAGCAAAGAATCCTGCACCTGCGTGAACCCCATCCACCTGCTCTCTGCTCCAAAGCACCCGCTTCTCCCCATCCACCTGGCCTCTGCTCCAAAGCACCCGCTTCTCCCCATCCACCTGCCCTCTGCTCCAAAGCACCCGCTTCTCCCCATTCACCTGCCCTCTGCTCCAAAGCACCCGCTTCTCCCCATCCACCTGCCCTCTGCTCCAAAGCACCCGCTTCTCCCCATCCACCTGGCTCTGCTCCAAAGTGCCTGCGTCTTGTGCATTTACATTTAATATCCTTAGGAAGGATTTTATCATATCTTGATGCATAATCCTCATCACAGGTCATTCACTATTATATTTTATTGTGCCAGGCACTTTTCTGAGCATTTTACACACATTAACTCATTTATCTTCACAATAATACTCTAAGGCAAACATTTTATACTATCATAAAGGAGAGAAAATTAAGACAAAACATAGATTAAGTAATAAGCCAAGACAAACTAGCTTGTAACTGGGGGAGGTAAGATTCAAATGCAAGTATCATAGCTTCAGACCCTGTGTTTCTGGATTGTATGCCTTAGAAATAAAGAATAGTTTAAAATGAGAGATTGGATAGCCTGTAAATATAAAGTTAAAAACATACATTTATTATACTGGAATTTGTGTGGGTCAGAAATCCAGGCACAGCTGAGATGGACTCAGGGTTCTTCATAGCTGTGGTGAGATGTAGACCAGGGCTGAGGTCTCATGTGAAGGTTTGCCTGGGGATGGACCTGTGGATGAGGACATTGGTTGTTGGCAAGATGCAGCTGCTGCAGGCTGTGAGCTGAGGGCCTTAATTCCTAGCTGCTCTTGGCTGGAGGCCATCCCCAGCGAGGATGTAAGGTGAGAAGGCAATAAAGAGGGTTGTTAGCAACAAGGAAACTGCAATTTTATGTGTTGCAATCTTATGTAACCCATCATCTTTGCCATACTTGTCAGGAGCAAGGCACAGATCTGACTTGAAGGGAGGGGGTGCAGAAGGGCATGAATTCCAGAGTGAGGCAACATCAAGGCCATGCAGAGGCCACCTGCTGCCCAGCCCAAGCACCTCATATATGCTGAGGACTAATAAGTGAAGCCTTAAAAGATGCAGTTAGCTAATCTCAAACAGTAGGCCAAAAGTCTATGTCCCCCAATTTATTCGAATTTATTTCAGAGTTCATTTCTTTTTCAAATAGTTTCATGGGTTCCTCCTTTCAGCTCTGCAGACTCTTGTGGGTGATCAAACATTTATGTGAAAGCAATAAAACTAAGGTGGTGTAGACATGTGACTTTAAAAATAATAGGCTGGAGAAAACTTTCCTATAGTACTGAGGGATTTCTCACACTCACACGTGTAGACTGGACAGACATGTGATCCTGCCCTTGTGTACCAGGGTTTCTGTTGTTGTTGTTTGTTTTTTCTTTTTTCCCCATTGCAGCAGTTTTTTTAAGTGTCAGCCTCAAAGAGAGTTATTATATCTTGACTTGCTGGCCAGGCAAAATCATTTCAGTTATACCTTACAGTGTCTGCCTCACCCCAAACTAAACTATATCTATGAGCTCATATAAGTGCACTTGCTGTAGAAGCACAGCCTGTACTCTTCAGCCCCACAAAAATGCAGTCATGGTGTCAGGAAATAGATAGCTCTGTGCATGTCAGCCTCTCCTTACATAATACTCAACCCCAGCAGGATTATTTCAAACACACACACAGAAACATTTAGGTGAAGAATTAGATGGGCTTGTTTCAACAATAAAATCTTTAATATGACAAGCAATTGATTACAGACGCATCCATTTAACTGTGCTCCAAAATATTTGACCTGAGGAAGGAATGTGTGAATTCACCATGAGGACAGAGCACAGCTGGCAAGAATCTCCTGGAGATGTGATATGTCAGCCACCCTCCAGAACAGAAGGGCTATGCTTGTTGTTTTTATTAATGATCTTGTTACTTGAAATGAAACAAAATCACAAATACATAGACTTTCTAGGCTTAAAACAGGGCTGTGAGATTAGAGTATTATGGATTAATGTGCCCTACTGGCTTATGAGAGCACAAGACCAAATCCAGTTAAAAGAGACATAAGAGCAACCGTCCTCTACCTGGGATAAACAAATCTGCTTCTTTTAATCTCATCCATCCGGTGGGGCTCAGATTAACACAAATCCCACCCTATAGGCTCAGCCAATTTATTTCCAGTGATAAGAACAGCCCCACCTGATGCAAACCTGCTGGAAAAACATGCTGATGTCTTTTAGCCATATTCCGTCCACAAAGGAGCAGCACAGGACATACGGTATAAAGACAGAAATGTTGGAAAGGGAAGAGGATGTTTACAGACTCACCCAGTGCGGGAGAGAAGGGGAGGGGCATTTCAAAAGATGTCCTATAAATTTCAGATGTTGTTCTCACTCTGGGGTAAGTGGTTGGAGATTGAATTGCTTCCTAGAGAGAAAATTCCACTCTGAGCTTACTTCTCTTTCTGTCTGCATTTATATTTATAAGAAGCATCAGAGTGCTGGGAAGAACTGAAGCATGGCTGAAAAGTTGAACAGATACTGTCTCCATATCATGGTTTAATACACCGATAAACCAACTATTGAATTCAGTCTCCATTCATAAGAAGAAGCTTAAGGAAGTGAGCACATCGAACCTGCCCTGATTTTAGCATAAAACGTGCTTAGGAGACTCCAGAGAGATGGCAGAGGAACTGCGGCCTCAGGAAGCCAACCAACCCCTGCTCATGAAATTTAACTACCTTCAAAGATTATCAAGTCTTGGCCAGGCAAGGTGGCTCAGCTCTGTAATCCCAGCACTTTGGGAGGGTGAGGTGTGTGGACCACAAGGTCAGGAGTTTTAGATCAGCCTGGCCAACATAGTGAAACCCTATTTCTACTAAAAACACAATATTAGCCTGGCGTGATGGCGGGCACCTGTAATCCCAGCTCCTCAGGAGGCTGAGGCAGGAGAATTGCTTGAGCCCAGGAGGCAGAGGCTGTAGTGAGCCAAAATCATGCCACTGCACTCCATCCTGGGCAATAGAGCAAGACTCCATCTCAAAAAAAAAAAAAAGATTATAAAAGATTATCAAGTCTCATGAAGCATAAAAATGGCATTAATAGATATATAATATATTAATACATTGAATGAGGAATATTATTAGATTAATATGTACAAAAAGTGAAATGCAACTAATTTGACTCCTAAACTGTAGGATATTATTTTTTTATTAAAAAAAAACCCACCATGATCCACCTGATTGTAAAATAATTTGTATTTTATTTTACTATAATTATAGTTTGCCTACCCAATCATATCCAGAAACTGGCAGGAAGAAACGATTTGTTTTTCATAATATATAATGACATAATAATTATATAATAATAATGTTAATTGATTAATGTATTTATTAATTTACAGCATTTAGTCAATGCCAATTGTTTGCCAATCACTGGTTTGATAATAGGCTTCAAATTCAGCAAGAGAAATCAAGTCTCTGATTTCATCCTGTTTATAGTAAAATATGGACAATGAAAAATAAACTAACAATTAGAGTATAAACTCCACTGCAAGGAGTGTGTGTGTGTGCATACGTGCGCATGTGTGTGTGTATGTGTGTCTCTGCATGCACATCTTTAAGTAGACTGAATTTGTTATTTATGTGTGTGTGATTCTCTATTCAAATATTTGTGCACTTAATTAGATTATTTGACCATTAAGAACTAAGAATTTATTATTGTAACATAATAACTACAGAGATGTGAAATGATTTTTAAATGCATGAGTCTTTCAAGTTACAAACTCAAGTGTGCAAAACATAATTTTTATACTGAATGTCATGTGTACATTAACTCCCATTACCCTGATCTTGCAGATTTTAATCTTAATTAACTCAGAAGTGTCTGAATCAATTTGTGGTTTTCTTAGTTTGGAATTACCATCCCAACTCACTTTTCCTCAGGCATGCTACATTTTCGTCTAAAATTTCTTTCTTTCTTCTAATCAACTCCTAATTAATTCAGCTCTAGGGTGGAAAAAACTGATGGTCAGCTATATCAGGCGTTTGGACCAAATTTTGGGTTTTTGTTTTTGTTGTTGTTGTTTATGACAAAAACTGTGGTAGTGATAATTTAGAAACTAAGGTTTTGAGGTTTTGAGACTCGATGCCCTTTTTATCTACAGCTCTCCTGAGAACTTCAAAATGCAACTCTGAACCTCAAACGATTACAAAGAATTCTTCTTCATTTTGTTGTTCTGTGGCAGATTTCCTTCCTGCATCTGTGTATGGAAATAGGGCCAACTCAGGGAGCTGCCAATGGCCAACAACCCAAATGTGGCCCTTTCACCAACTCTGTTTAAAGCAGTTGACTACAAGTCCCAGAGAAGGAAGATAATGAACGAATCACGGAATAAACAGAAAAGGGGATGCTTCTCCATTCTTAAAGCTGTGGAAGACTATTTGGTGGTTTGGAAATGCTCATCACACCTCACTAATTATGAAGGCAATTGTGCAACTGGAGGAGCCAATGTATATAATAGTTGGGGAGGCTGGGAACGGTGGCTCCTGCCTGCAATCTCAGCTCCATGGGATGCTAAGGTGAGAGGACTGCTTGAGCCTGGGAGATGGAGGCTGCACTGAGCTGTGATTGCACCACTGCACTGCAGCCTGGGTGACAGAGTGAGACCCTGTCTCAGAAGAGAAAAACAAATAAATAAACAGTTGGAGTAAACACTCTATCCCCAGCAGCACTTGCCTCTAGGTTTTGTTAGGCAGACTATCTGGAATTTCTTTTTTGACTGTTTCTGTATTTTCCCAGCTATGTGCAGTCATTTTATAATACTTAGCCATTAACTATATCAAACATCATTTCTTCCCCATCGTCTTATGCTACAGAGAGTTAACATTACCTACTGAGATGATTTGGCTCTGCGTTTCCACCCAACTCTCAAATTGTAATCCCCCTGTGCCACGGAGGTATCTGGTGGGAGGTGATTACATCACAGGCACAGTTCCCCCGATGCTATTCTGATGATAGTGAGTGAGTTCTCAGGAGAACTGATGGTTTTAAAGTGGGGCAGTCTCTCTCTCCCGCCACGTAAGATATGCCTTGTTTCCCCTTTGCCCTCCGCCATGGTTGGAAGTTTCCTGAGGCCTCCCAGACATGTGGAAATGTGAGTCAGTTAAACCTCCCTTCTTTATAGATTACTCAGAGAGTATCTTTGCAGCAGTATGAGAACAAACTCATAAACCTACTATCCTACTGCAATGCCTGGATTATTTTTCCAGGCATCTGGGAAGACTTCTTAGTTGATGTGTAGAATTTACAGCAAAGAAACAAAGTGGGAGAGAGATTATATTCTTCATCATGACCCCTTTTCATAAAAAAAAAAAAAAAGTTTGTGGAGGATCTAAGAAAATCCACAGGAAAGCAAAGTGATGAAGGTTTCATGCTGATGTCAAAGACAGTTCACGTTTTATCTGACTTATTTTAGGCATATCTTTTTTTTAGCTAAACATTTGTGCACATCATCAGTTCTACATTTAGTTCAACCATGTAATTATAAAATATATTTCCACATAGAGAGCATTCACTCTGATTTTCATGCTTTGTAACGTGGGACATTTTAAACCGCATGTCTCCAATGCTACCTTTTCCCTTGCTTTACCTAGAACTAGTCACATGGTTAGCACAGTAAAGCAGCGTTATCTTTCAGTAGCATATGTACTGGAAATAACCTCATTAACACTTGCATACACGATTTACATTAACCTCCAAGATAAAGAAAAATACAGCAAATATGGGACGTCAGACCTTATTCTAATGCCCAGACAAATGTCCACCAGCTGGACAGTTCACCTCTTAGTGACTCCACATGTTTCTCAAACAAGACGGCAATTTCCTTCTCAGTACTGGGCAGTGGGCAAGAAACATGGAAAAGCGTGATTTCTTTTAAAAAGTAACGATTGACCCACTGATTTTACTTGATAATCTACAAAAAAACCTTATTTAAAAAATAAACAAAGAAAACATATAAAAGCCCATTCTTGTGCATATGTTGTGTGTGTGACAGAGAGAGCACATTTTTACTACATTCATCCATAGTATATGAACTATTATACCACTGCAAGGTTTTCTGTTGGCACATTTTTCTTTTCTTTTTTTTTCTTCTTTGTAACCACATAACTATATGAACCTATATGAACAGGGTTTTATTTTTGTTCCCTATTGGAGAATATTTTCTTGTTTCCCATACTGTAATGAATATTTTTTGTTTTTGTTTTCTACTGCCTGAATCTCTTCCCCGGAAATTTTATGAGATCTTGTTCTCAGATCTTACACCTGCCCACCTTTTCCTCTCATCTAGTCACCTTGAGCTGACCTCAAAGGTATATTCTCATGAAAATCTTTGCTGACCACTTGGCCTCTTAATCTCCAGTTCCTTGTTAGATTTTTCTTCATAGCAATTTTCCTTATGAGAAATCACTGATGTTCATTTTTATTATGTTTTCCTAACTGGAATGGAGGCTTTATGGTTTTCTTATCGTTACTCAATAAAAGTTGTTTGGGTTTATGAAGAGCCTACCTGTGTATGGTTTAGGGCTGAGGGGCAGTGGTCTTAAAGTCGAAGTCATTAACAGCTACAGCCCTCTTCTAGCGTCCCAAAGCATTCATAATACTCAGTTCCAAAATGAGGCAAAGTTAGGCAATAGCAACAATAGCAGCTGATAATTCCTGAGTGCTCACTGAGCCCAAGTCCTGGATACAGAATCCTCACAGCAACAAATCAGCATTCATCTGCCATTATTCTTCCCCCACAGCAGACTGTACTTTACATATACAATGAAACGCATTTTCTAACCCACATTCTCATGTGTGATATGATGCTTCTAGACATCCATCAAGATTTAGAGTTCATTTTTTAATCTCCTTTAGTCTGTGGGAGTCCTACACTGATTTGGTGACTTAGAAAATGGTAGAAGTAACTTTGCCACTAACCTTCTAGAAGCCCCTGCCTCTTGGAAAGATTGGTCTAGGAATAATTCCTTTTGGAGCCAGAAGCCATGGTGTGAGAAGAACAAGCTCTTCCAGGAGGCTGTGCTTTGAGTGATGGCTCGGATCACTTGTCCGAGAGAAGCTGTCATGGATGCACGACCAGTTAGATCTTCAGGTTGCTCCACCTCCAGTGGCCATCTGACTGCAACCGCCAGAGCCCTAAGCAAAAATCACCCGGCTAAGCCCAGTCCACCCAAAGAACTACCTGTGGTAACAATAAACAGCTGTTTTAAACCACTAGGTTTTGGAGTGGCTAGTGGGTAACAATAAATAAGTGGAAAATAATAAGTGGTATTTTCAGTGGGTGCTGTGACAATGAAAACCCAGAACATGTAACACTGGCCTTGAGTCCAGCAGGCAGGCAAGAGAGGGAAGGCTTTGCAGGGGTTGGCAGTGGAGGTCTGCAGGACGGGTGAAACGGCTGTACGAGGCTGGAGAAAAAAGAGGTCAGGGTTCTCTGAAAGAGCAATTAGCAAACCTATATTTGGGCTGCAGTAATAACAGATAAAAAGGGTATGCAATGAACATTCAAACCTGACTAAGCTGCATCTAGACAGAAGGTAGCAAGCATCACCAGGAGCATCACCAGAGTCTTCTCGTGTCCCAAGATGCAATACAAAAAGTGGAAGCTTTGTGACACACTGGTAAATATGCAGAACATCTCTATTTACAGGTGCGGAAACCAAGACTCAGACAGAAAACTGACAGGTATTGATCATCCCCAATGTTAGGTTCTTGGCCAGGCATTTGTTCTCATTTAACTGCCTAGAGCAGCATGTAATCGTGTCCCCATGTAACAGATGAAGAGCCATGTATGCCACCAGAAAGTGGAAGAACCAGGTCCACACATCCAGGTCCTTGGATTCAACCTGGTCTCACAGACTCCAAAACTGACATCATGATAAACTGTTGGGGGAATGGGGAACCAAAACCAGACCCTCTGTTGCTGAACATTGTTTCAGCCAATGGGCTGCTTTTCCTGCAAATGCCAAGCAGACGCCTGTACCTGCCTCTCCTGATTGTTAGAGTAATGTACATATCACAATGGACTATGGAGTTCCTTGACCACTAACACCACACCACTTCTCAATGCAGAAATGCCAGCAAAAACCACCACATGGCCATTTCTCCACAATTATTAGCAAAATTCTTGCAAAGTTTCCCATACATAAAACGTGTTTTACATGGAGCTAGAATCCCATGTGGAAGGAAAGGACTTTACTTTTCCCACTAGTTTCCTTTTAGAGTGGGGAGGAGGAGGGTCTTACGCAGCAAATACCCCTTAAACCTCTTGCTCTGCCAAATATGCTTCCTGGTCACTCGTTATGTGAGACAAGTGTGCCTCCCTTCCAAGATCCCTGGCTCAGAGGACAAATGTGGTCACCCGGGGAGCAGGGTGGATGAGGTGATACCAGGTTGTGACAGGTCCACATGACTAGCTCAGTCAACGAGGCCACCTGCTCAAATGCAATCTGTGTATGACACTGTACGATGTGTAGAAGGAACTTCCACGACTTCGTGGGTCTTAAGGAATGGAGCCATCAGAGGAAACCAAGCTAACAAAGTGCTTGAACAATCCATGTAGATAATGACACACTCATTGAATATTTCTTGCACTCATGTATTCAAAAATATTTATGGAGTGGGCACCTTGACCATATTCTTTTCTAAGTGCTGAACTTAGCAAGGTAAGAGTCAGGTTTGACACATACAGAAGAGTTTCCAGAGAAAAGAGGTGTCTGGCTGGAACAGTTTCAAGAGGAAAATGGAGAAGAGAAACGAGAGACGGGAAGATGGGACAAACCCTTTCAAGGAGTTTTGCTGTCAAGAGGGACAGAAGCCAGGGTAGTGCTGGAAGGTAACATGAGGACAAGACGTGTCCATTGTAAAATGGTCAAAATTACAGCATGTGTGTGCAGAGGACAATGTGGCTGTGACGAGGGAGAAATGATGGATAAGTCCTGGGCACGTTGTTGGGCAGGTGAGGCAACACAGGCTCTAGGACACCCAGAGGAGCTGGGTTTCTTAGGCCTCACAGAATCAGGCAGAGACAGACACAGGTGTGGTCAGATGGCAGATGTGTGCTGGGTGTCAGACATTATCTTCCAATAACTGGCCAGGAAAGAGGAGAGTGGGAGGCTGGGGCTGGTGATGGGAGACAGTGACAGCAGAAGTGTGTTGCTTATGTCCAGTCTACTCCGTAATCTCATTTTGGTGGCTGTCGCTGCAGAAAATCCTGCTTCACGAAGATAGGATGTTGGAAATGGAAGGGTATGCGACGGTTTCTGGGAGATCGGAGGCCAGACCAGGGATGGGGCAGTCTTGCAGGACAGCCCCGGGAAGTCACGTGCAGTGTCGGGGAGGGCGAAAGAGGCGTTCTCGGCCCCACTGGAGCACACACGGGAACGAGGCTTGGCGCTCAGTTAGGATGTTTGTAGCTGGACTGGCCCATCCCACCGGCCCCTTTTGGAAATCTACCAGGCATAAAGACGCTCACAACACCCAGAGAGGTGTGGACAGTTATGTGCTATATTGGACATGCTATATTGTCGGGGTAAAAATAAAACAGAGACAACATTTGTGCCCATCGCTGGGATGCTGGAGGATGAATTATGGCACAGCTAGGAAATCTCATGCAGGGCAGTCTTAAATGCGTATGACCCAAATCTCACGCAGGGCAGCCTGATCATGATCAGGTAGCTGAGGACATCGTAATAGGAGCTGATAGCCAAGGTTCCTTGCCAAGTAAAGCAAAACAAAATACAAGGTGTCATAAATGTGTCTAGTATCTGACCAAATGTTTAAAGAGAAAGACACACACACACACGTACACACACGGATATTCGTAAAACATCCCCAGAATTACAGGTAAAAACCTATCAGAGTTATTTCCTCTGAGATGGAAACTGAGGGATGTTACATAAGTGTGAGACATTCCTCTACAGATAATGACAAAAAATAGGCGTATTGTTAGTCAAGTAAATGAAACATAAGAACTTAAGGTTTTATTTTGTCCTTTTTTTTAATTTTCAAATGTCAGGCTGTCCTGGGCTGTGTCTGCAGACCCACGGGGTGTGATTGACACTCTTCAGACGTGCCATGGTGGAGAAGCTGAACTGCCATTGTCGACTGGCACCGTGGAACCCTCATTTCCACATTTGTGGAAATATCTTCCCCCACAGAATTGTAAACTCTTGGAGGAAACATATAATACCTCTAAGGTCCTCTGCCAGAAGTCATTACCTTAATCTGCCTCTATGATCACAAAAGTCGATTACACAGACCCTCACACCCTTGTGAGAGTTAACGTTCTGATTCCGTGTTCCTTTCCACTCCTGAAGCCCTCACATCATCAACACGCCGTAACGGTAAAAGTAAAAAAACAACATTTTTTCATATAAGACCCAAAGAACTAGTGTGTCTTCAACTAATCCATTATTTTTAGTTGTAGAAATTAAGAAACCTCAACACAAGTTGAATAACACCTATCGAGTCCTATTTTACTCACTTAATCACCACATCAGCTCGAATGGGTGTTTACACAATGGGGTTCACAACACGGTGAGAATTGCTCGCCTGTTACATCCCTTACACATCTGACCCCCTGCAGCTGACGTACTAAGACATGGTCTGACACCGAGCTGGCTGCTCACGTCTTTCTGCCAAGTGTGATTCCAGATGCAATCGCATGCCAAGTGGACTGCTTCCGACTGAGCCAGCTAACACCGAGAGATGTGTTAAATTACTCTCATCCGTTACCATCAGTGGCTCTCAGGAAGTAGAAAGGACCTTGGGGATTACTCTCAGCAACTGTTTTAATAACTCTCCTATAGCTCCACTGATGGATGGTCATTAAAATTTTTATAGGAAGTGATTAAAGTGGAAGTGGGTTTTCTGAATAGATATGGGACTTATAAAATGCTGTCTTTTCTGAAAAGATACTTTGAAAACCTTTGCAAAACTAATAATTTGACCCACAGGACATAGAAAAAGTGGCCAAGCTTCCCTCTAAGGCCAAGAAAAGGGATGGGAAAGGAAGGAATAGCTGGTGAGAATCTGAGATGGACTTTCCTTCCGCTGCAGCTCCAGGATAATCCTGTGTTCCTTGAGGAAACAGAATTGAAGCAAAAGAAATTGAAGCAGGAAAATTACCAACACAATGTCTAATAAATATGTAAATAAACAACGGGGATTGGGTGGAGGAATGCACAGCTACTCGGCAATAGATTTTTCAGAATTCGGGGCAGGAATTTAATGAGTAGCACTTTAGAAATGATGCAAGTAAGTGTGAGGCAGAGATGGTAGCTTTGCATGTCTTTGCTTTGAAAAAGCTAGTAGACCTTGGGCAACTCTTCAGTATCTCTGGACACGAGTAGTGACCTGGGGAGAGGGAGTGACTTGCGTAGATTGAAGCTCCACCCTCAGATCCCAGCTCCCTGTCTGTATTCCTGCTCAGGCCACCGCCCATCTCACAAGCAAATTCATCTGTTGGTGCTTCCCCTCTCTTCATCTATAAAATGAGAGTAACAGAAATACCTACTCACAAGGCTGTCTTACAGTCGGAATAAACTCACATCTCCAAATATTAGGAAATGTGCTGGAAAATAGTAAATGCTGTACAAAAACGGCCTGTCAGTCTTGCTATTACTTGCGATACATACGATTATTTGCCTGTAAAGGGGAAGGATAGCTGAGGTCTCTAGGTACAATGCAATTCAGAAATGTTACATGCTGAGCAGCCAATAAATGTTACATAGCAAATCTTCTGGAAATGCCAAATTATGAGAGAAATGATGTATACTGTTCCGCATGGCAGAGTAACTAGTCACTAAACACCAAACATCACTCTCCTTGAAAGAAACCGTTACTCTAGCCCAAATGGAAGCTTAGGCCCTGTTCTGAAATCTGCATATCTTTTGGTATCCATTAAGGAATCTATACTGCAACTGCTTATTGGCCTTTTGCATATTTATATAGTTTTATCAGTTCATAGATGCCTGGTGTAGCTTTTGACCTGGCATAATGCCACATTCAGGCTACAGTGGCTTGCTGCAAAATGGCCAATGAGCTAAATATCCCCGTGCATAAAATAATTAGGTTTTGCATTGTTTGGAATGTATAACTCTTTGTATCTTTTGCCCAAATAAATCTGATACTATTTTGGTATATGATTCTCATCTTTACTAAACCATTTAAAGGACATTTGGACATCCTTGTTTCTCCCGATTCATAGCACAGAAGCAGAACGCGATGTTCTCCATGACCATGGAGAAAATTTATTCCCCACTGATCTGCCCACTGAAATCACGTCCTCGACGCAGCTGCACGCGGTTGAAATTGGATCCTCCTACCTCCCCCAAGAACACCCATCTCTTCTGATATTGTGGACACGGATTTATTTTCTACGGAGTTGCATTAGAAAGAGATTTAATTATGAACATATAAAAATGCACATTGTGAAATGCAGCTGAACGACCCCTAAAGACTTAAAGCAGGTGTGGTCCATGGACAGTGTTGGAGCGTGTGTCCTGGGGGATCCACTCCCCTGCTCCTTCCCGTGAAGACAGCGTGCCTCGGCCACAGGAAACGCACAACCCACATACCCCGGGGTTCCAGCTGAGAACAATGATTCAGAGATCAGGGCATGACGAGCTTTTCGATAAAATCAGCTTATGGAGTTAAAAGACTGGCTTCTGACTGATCTCCTTAGGATATATTTAATCCAAAAGGAAAAGTCACCGGTGAGTGCCAGCAAACTACTTGGATAATCAGGAAGTTTTAAAAATAGAAACATGAGATCATACAGGGTAAAAATCAGAGTTAGAGCTGGTCTAGTTTATGAGTTATTGCATATTCTTAATTCAGAAAGCCACATACATATGGCTAAAGATAATGTGAATTTTCATGTGGGCCACTGTCTTTCTTAATTTAGTAAAATCTCTGGTCACTCCCAGATTGAAGATAATAAAATACAACCTTCTCTAAAAATGAAGCCAACTCTTTAAAAACATGTTCAGACAAGTTATTATACTTACACTTTCCCTGACTTCCCACTGTAGCCAAAGGGATTTTGCAACTTTTCTTTCAAATATATCTTTCCTGTATGACCTTTTCTCTTTCAAAAGTCACTTTCCTTTACAAACATAGGTTCATCCATTTCTATCCTTCCTTCTTTTCCTCTTCCCTTCTTTGAATATTTTCCAATTTTCTTCAAACTCTTCAGATTTTTTTTTTTTGCATTTCATAATTCCTGAGCTTCCCTAGGAAGAAGGGTCTCTGAGACGTACCTCAGTGATGTGTGCATTTTCTGATATCTTCATTCATACAGTAATTGGATAGACCCAATGGTGATGTGCAGGTTAACTTTGCTGATTCTTCAAACCTTCTTTCAATGGCTCTGTATCCTTTTCTGACCCACTCTTATTAATTATGTTCTAATAATTATAACAAAGAACTGACAGAATAGCAAACTGACCATTCTTTTGCTCTGCTCTATCTAGGTCTAAGAAAAAAAAAATACAGCAGCTCTCAAATCCTCTTTTCCTATATCAAAGCTAATTTCCTTGCATTCCATTTTCCCAGACATCTGCTTCTCACTATGTAACAACAGGACAGAATAAACACTATTTTGGGGACAATGTTTCTAAACGAAATGCAGAAAGAGGCAACTGGATTTTAGCTCTATTCTTCTCTGTGAGCCCTTGCTCTTTAAGGTGGTCACTTTAACTCCTCTCTGCTGACCCAGAAGTGAGATTCCTTTGCTCTCAGCACCTCACAGATCCCTGAGTAAAGTGAGTTTCTTCGTGAGCGCTGTGTCCTCCATCACCCATCCCAGCACTTTTGCTCAGAAGCGGTTAGAAGGAGCATCACCAACCCTCAAGCCAACGATAAGGGAGCTGAACGTCTTCCAAAACACCAGTCTCCTAGATTGACCTCTTCCAGAGGATGATCCCCAAAAGTCTTCAGATTCTTCCAGGAAGCAG
This sequence comes from Papio anubis, assembly GCF_008728515.1. Classification (NCBI taxonomy): domain Eukaryota; kingdom Metazoa; phylum Chordata; class Mammalia; order Primates; family Cercopithecidae; genus Papio; species Papio anubis. The sequence continues at coordinate 124,189,516 of NC_044986.1, forward strand.
GTAGAATGAGTCCTGTCTTCCATACTGTGCCAACATTTCAAAGAATTTCTCCAAGCTTCATATTCATGCTGTGTTCATTAAGTGCACACATGCGCACATACACACACACACACACACTCTCTCTCTCTCTCTCTCTTTCTAATTACCCCAGGGGCAGTCTAAAACCTCCTGCATTCCTCTCTGTGCTGTTTTGGGTTTCTTCTTGATGGACGTTCCATTAGGTGTTTTTGCAGTTTTGGAAATCCTAAAAATTTCTACTTTTTTTTTTTTTTGGGTGGAGTCTGGCTCTGTCGCCCAGGCTGGAGTGCAGTGGCGGATCTCGGCTCACTGCAACTCCCGCCATTCTCCTGCCTCAGCCTCCGAGTAGCTGGGACTACAGAGCCGCCACCTACGCCCGGCTAGTTTTTGTATTTTAGTAGAGCGAGGGTTTCACGTGTTGGCCAGGATGGTCTCGATCTCCTGACCTCGTGATCCGCCCGTCTCGGCCTCAAAGTGCTGGGATTACAGGCGTGAGCCACCCAGCGTGGCAATCTTATTTTTTAACAAATATTTTTCTCTATTTTGTTCGCCAGACTCTTCGGAGTATACACCTCTTCCCCAAAGCATTTCAGGGTCACCTTGCTGTGTCTCAGGCCTGCACCCAGCGGTTACTCAGCGGGAGGAGAGGCGCCTGGGCCCCAACACCTCACGAGCCCTTTGAAAAGCTCCCTTGGTGACGCAGCCCAGGCACCCGGTCCCGCCCTTGCGCCCGGCTCGGTGAGTCTGTCCCCGAACCCGCCGTTCTGTTCATATCCATGCTGTGTTCACTAAGTGCACAAAGCAGCGCACACACACACACACGCTCTCACCCTGGAGGCCTGAGACCGGCTGCTCTTCCGCGCCCGGCCCTGGACAGTCCCCGCCACCAGCGCCTCACCCTCGGCTCCCTCTCCAGCCAGGTCCCGCTTCGCCAGGAGCCCAGCCGCCCAGCCTCAGCGGCGGCTGGGTTTCTCAGTTGTTTATTTCCTGTCATTCACCCGTTGTCTCCACAATCATCTACTAAATCCGAGCGGTTGTTCCAGGCTGGGCATGGCCCCTGGGGCTTCCGAGCCCCACGGCGCGAGGCCCGGGTCTCCTGGGGGTGTCCTCGCGGCGCATCCTCTGCACTGCTCTCCTTTGGTCCGCCCGGCCTTGATGCTGAGTTATTTGCATTTTAAAACCAGCCTAGCTTTTCCTGCTGTGGCCAATGGCGCTGTCATCCTATATTCGAGAAGCTTCATTTGTTACATGAATCATTGAGTGAGTGGAGAGAAAGGAAATACCCCAAACAATTCAAAAGCGCTGAAGAAGAAGTCTGTAAAGAGGGCAAAAGTCAAGCGAAGCTCCCACTCTTGGCTTGACTGACATTCCTGTAAAAGGACAGTGAAGCAAAATGTATTTCCAGATGAAGATTATTTTTAAAGAAGAAATAACGTAATTAATTTATTCAAATATCTGTCAATTTGTTAGGTTAGAAAAGGGATCTTCTTTTCAAAATTACCCTCTTAATGAGGTTGTATATATTTTATATGTTTATTTGGTATTTATTCTTTTTTTTGAGGCCGAGGTCTAAACTCTGTCCTCTTGGGCTGGAGTGCAGTGGCGGATCTCAGCTCACTGCAAATGCTCCGGGTTCACGCCGACTCACCCCCTCCAGCCTCCCGAGTAGCTGGGACCACAGGCTGCCCGCCACCAGCGCCCGGCTAGTTTTGTAGTATTTTTAGTAGAGGCAGGGGTTTCACCGTGTTACGCCAGGATGGTCTCGATCTCCTGACCTCGTGATCCGCCCGTCTCGACCTCCCAAAGTGCTGGGATTACAGGCTTGAGCCACCGCGCCTGGCGATATTTTATATGTTTAAAGATCATTTTTACTTGCTCTATGTGAATTATCTCCTTTTATGCATTATTTCTATTATTTTAAAGTGAATTAGAAATTTTTATATAAATTTATATGCTTCAAAATCATTTATAAGTGGCAGAAAATCACCTGCTCCTGGTAATTTCGTAATAGTCACCCCACAAATCTGCCTGAGTCTTGAAACTGAGCAGATCAATTCTTGGTTTGTCCGTTCATTCAACAGCTGTCTGTCTGGCACATACTACTTAACGTTGTCGCCTTAGAGTATTTAAAAACAACAGAGCAAATAACAACGAAATTTAATACAAGTCCCTTCCCTCGTGGGACCTACCTTCCATGGCAGACAACCCCGCTGCCTGTGGGGTCACAAGTGGCCACACGTCACGTCACGTGTGGAGAGAAAACACGCAGGCCAGGCCAGGGTCGATGCAGAAGTTTCCCGAGTGTGGTCCTGAAAGGCCGATCTACACGATGGTGTCTGAGCAGATCCCTCACATGCGGGAGTAGGACACGGTGGCCTGGCAGAGAGTGGGGAGGGAGGAAGCCCAGGAAGACACGTGAGAAAACACAAGGGACCTGGGGAAAGAGTCCCGTGAAGTCAGCTGAGCTCGACTGAGGAGGCAAGAAAGGAAAATCCAGTCACATGGGCGTTGAGACGTGAGTGGGAGATGTCACGGACCCGAGTGGGGATCTGCATTTCACAGGGGGCCGCGGAAAATACCTTGTTTCCTTTTCTCCCTCAGTCGTTGCTGTGATGTTCAATATGTTCAGTCAGAACTTTTAGTGGGTCATTTTCTTAAAAAAATTACCCAATTGCTATTTTTTTTCCAAATTCATTAGGAGAGGACACAGTATTTTATACTGATAAAACACACACACACACAGCTCCCAAATGAAAACAAACAAAATATCCTTCCACAAGTAAATGGATAAACTATCCATAGCCCTTGCATACAACAGAACGCTCATCAGCAAAAAAATATATGAACTGTTGATTCATGCAGGATCGTAGATAAAACAAGTGCATTTTGATGAGCAAAATAACTCATCCCCAAAAGCTACACATGTGGTTCCACTGGTGAAATCTAAATAAGACAAATCGGGAAAGGGTTTATTGCAAATGTCAGCATGATAGAATTTTTAAATTACGGAATTTTTCTATTTCTCGAAAATATAGTGGGAAATTCATGACTTTATGTAATTATCAATACCCATAGAACTATATTCCAAGGTGAATACATTTTACCGTATATAATATGATAAAAACTCAACAAGGCTATGAGGAATTCCAACACTGAATAAAAACTGTAAAGAATGAATTACAGGTGAAAAGCAGAACCAACTCTCGAGGTAGAAAAGAAACAATGCAATGTTGGAAAACAATATTTTGACTGAATACCAAAGACAAAAAGCTAAAGACAAAAAGAATGAAGCTAAAGACAAAGAGAATTGTGTGCAAACACTAATTGCTAATCAGTAAAATTAATTCTGAAATTACTCTAGCGTAAACTTGGGTTGAGTGGGTAAGTGGCGGTGGAAGTCACCAAGCTTGGAATCAATTCACAAAGAGAGGAAGGTAGTCGTTAGATGAATCCTGTGGTTTTGGATTGAAATAGGAGAAATCAGTACAAACTCATAGTAAAAAAGTATATATTATATATAATAATACACCTTATCTATTGTATATAAATAACATATTTTACCTATAAGCCTCAGCATATATACATATGTCAATATTTATATATCCACATATATTTATGCATATATGTTTATTTTGGCTAATTTAAAGACAGAAATAACGGTGCATCTGTGTGTCTAGGTGGAGTCGCATGCACACTTTTGCTCCCTAACTCCACCCACTGGGATGGCCTGGAATGACATGGCATGACAGACCAAGAACAATGAGCACACTTCTTTCCAGAATCTTGGCTTTTTGCTTCTATTGGTTTCTTCAATAAGAGGACTCAGAATGCCTGGAGAAGGGGTGGAATTCAGGACTGGACTGGAGAAATGAAAAGTGAATCTGGGTCCTACTGCCATGCCAAGAATAAGCTGTAAAAATGGCGAAGGATTTCTGTTCTCAGTTCTGACATGAACTGGAAGGTTGTCACTTCTATCCTGAACCCAAGAGAAAAACTGAACCTACTGAACACTGTTGCCCGTTCCAGCCCGAAAGGACAGGGGGGCTCTCTGGATCTGGAGGGACAGGCCACGGCAGCTGACCTGGAGACAGAGCCACAGTCACAGAGCCACAAATTTGCCAGAATGCATGGATGTTTTATGACAAATTCCTGGAAGTGGGCCATGGACTGACACAAAGATGAGGAGCTCGTGGGGCTGCAGTCTTAGGAGGACCCCACACTTTTGTGTGTTTGCACCCAGGAACTCCACTAGATTTTCACAGTGAAGAGTCAAAAAAATCACCTTGAGTCTCTGAGAGGAGGAAGGAAAAAGCCACTGTGTTGAACACAGACCTGCTCCCCAGAAGAAATGCTTGACCAGAGCCTTCCTGCCCAGTGTCTTCCTGCCCAGATGGAAGGGCAGTATCCCTCCTCCAGCAGCCATTCCCAGCCCCTCCTCCAGCATCCCTCTCTTACCTAAGAAAGCCAGGAGACACCTGTGCAGGTAACAGCTGGGGACACAGGCCCACTACAGACTTGGGTTAGATGATAAGAGGATAGAACACATCGTCCCCCCACCACCCTTGCCACCCCACAGAGTTCTGGTGAAATAACAGGGGTCACAGCCAAAAGAGCTGCCCGGCTCAAACTCTACTTGAGAAGGAGTTTATAGGGAAACACAAAGACAACAAGAGAGACGGAAGGCTGTACACTAGAGAGGAGTTGGAAGCCCTGAAACCTACAGCTGCAGAAAACAGTAAGCACAGCCCAATTTGCAGCAGATCAGCGTCACACTCCACACTGAAGCTTGGTTTCTATTACGTAACCCCATATTACCCAGATATGAACAAAACATCATGAGGCTTCCCGAAAGCAAGGATCCTCCACAATCTGAAGAGACAAAACAAGCCTCACATCCTGACTCAGATGGGACACAGATTTGGGGATTATGGGACTGGACACTTAAAATAACTGTGATTGGTACATTATGGGCTCAAATGGAAAAAGTAACTGTCACATAAGAACTTGTGTGTCATGTAAGCAGAGAGGCGAAAATTCTAAAAAGGGATCAAAATTAAATGCTGGAAATGAAAACACCAAAGCAGAAATACAGAATGCCTTTTATGGGCTTATCATTAACTAGACATGACCAAGATAAAAATCAACAAGCTTGGAGAAACGTCAATAGAAACTTCTGAAACAAAAAGAGGAAAATAAAAAAGAACAAAATTTTCAAAAACTGTAGGGCAGTCTCAAAAGATGTAATATATGGATATTTAAAATACCAGAAGGAAGATTTAAAAAATAAGAGAGAGGAGTAGAAGAAATATCTGCAGTAAAATGAACAAGAATTTTTAAAAAATCTATGACAGACACCAAGACAGAGATTCAGGAAGTTTAGAGGACACCAAGCCACATGATAAACAAACAAAAAAGGCTACAGGTGGACATGACGTATTCAAGTTACCACAAAACTACAGCCCAAGAGAAAATCTGGAAAGTAGCCCAAGAAAAAAAGAAAAAATGCCTCATCTGTAAAGGAAAAAGAATAACAAGCCCACCAGATGTCTTCCACAGATTCCATGTAAGCTGGAAGAGTTAAATCAAGTATTTAAGTGTTGAAAGAAGGACACCACCGACCCAGAGTTCTAGATCCAGAGAAATTGTCCTTCAGAATTGGGAGAGAACCGAAGACCTTTTCAGACAAAAACTAGGGATATTAATTGCAAGAAGCTCAGCCCTGTGAGAAATGCTGAAAGTTCTTCAGAACTAAAGAAAGTGATCAAGGCATGAAAGTAAATGTAGATAATTCTTACTTTATCTACTATTTAATTTTTTGTTCACAGTAATAAGAGTAACAATGTATTGTTTGATTACAGCATACAGATAAGTGAATTAAATCACAGCAAATTTATAAAAAAGGGGGAGCAAGAGTTGGAAATATTCCTTTATCAGGAACCATCTGAAAGTGGTCCCAGATTACTTGTAAACATATATTACAAATTCTAAGACAACCAATATTTTCTTCTTTAGAAAGCAGATTTTATTTCTTAAGAGAAGAAATAATATGAAATTGTATGCACAATTTAAATCAGAGAATGCAAAAACAAAGAGGAAGAAAAAACGAGTAAGTGTAATAAATACAAAATAATAAAATCATGATTATATTAATATTAATGCAATGCCATAAATATTTGCTTTAAATGTATATGTTCTAACTATACCAATTAAAGGCAATGATGGTTAAAATGGATTTTAAACACCAACAAAAGGGCAGTTTTCTATAGGAAACTCGATTTAAACATAAAGACACATATTAAAATTAAAGAGATGAAGGAAGATATATTATGCTAACAATAATCAAAACAAAACTCAAAGAACTTTAGTAATTCCATTCAAAACAGACATCAGAACAAGGAAAATTATCAGGGATAAAGATGGACATTAAAGAGTAATAAAGTGGTTAATTCTCCAAGAAGTTATAACAATCTTTAACAAGCATGTCCTTAACAACAAAGTATCAAAAAACAGGTAACCTAGTAGAACTGCAAGGAGAAATTAAAAATAACCAGTTACAGCTGGAGACTTCAGTGCCTACCTTTCAGGACTTGGTGGATCTAACAAGCAGAACATTAATAAGAATATAGTCAATCTGAACAATAATGGGGATTAACTTGATCTATATGACAATTCTAGGCAGAAGATAGAACACTCCACTCAACAAATAGCAGGAAATACGTTCTTCTCAAGGTCACTGGGAACATTTACCAAGACTGTGTACATTTTGGGTGATGAGACACACCTTAGCAAACTTGCAGAAAGAAAGCAGACAAAATGCATTCTCAGACCACAATGGAATTATGCTATAAATCAATAACAACAAGATACTTGAACCATCCCCAGAAATTCAAAATTAAAAAGCACACTTCTCAGTGATACGTGTCAAAAAAAAAAAAAAAGGCTGAAGAAAGTTTTGAAAACATTTTGAACTAAATAAAAGTCAAAACACAACTTTCTAATCAAATTTTATGGGAGAAGGTAAAATGATACCTACAAAGAAATACATTTATTAGAAAAGCATTATTAGAAACAAAAAGATCTGAAATCTAAGCTTGCACTTCAAGAAATGAGAGAAAAAACAATTTAAGCTTAAAAATACAGAGAAGAAAGGAACAAAATAAAAATCAGATTAGAAATCAATGAAACTGAAGCCAGGAAATTAATAGCAAAAATTAACATAACCAAAAGGAGGTTCTCTGAAATGATTTTTAAACTTATATGCTTCTAACCTGGCTAACCAGGTAAAAGAAAAAAATACTCAAATTACGAATATCAGAATGAAAGAGGTGACATTACTACGAATGAGCTATAAAAGGAAATAAAGGAATATTGTGAATCACCAAATGCCCACAAATTTAGCAACAAATAAAATGGATCAATTCCTAAAGAAATGTAAACTGCAAAAACTCACACAAGGAGAACTGAACAAAATGAATAAGCCTATATCTATTTCAGAAATTGAATCAATAAGCAATAACTTTCCAAAATAGAACACTACTAAATGTTTAAGAAAAAATGATGCCAATTCTCTATGATATGTTCTGAAAAATAGGAACTGAAGAACACGTCCTAACTAATTTCACGAGTCCAGCATTACTCAAACATGAAAACCAGGTAAAGAGGTTGAAAGTGAGGAAAAATACAAACCAAAATCTTTTATGAGTATATGTATGAAAGTCCTCAAACACAGTAACAGCAAATAAAGCCCAACAATAAATAAAATGAATTATACACCACAACCAAGTGAGACTCTTTTCCACATATGCAGGGCACATTCCACACTTAAGACTCACTTAATGTGGCTTGCGCCGTGGCTCACAACTGCACTCCCAGTACTTTGGGAGGCCAAGGCAGGAGGATCGTTTGAGGCCAGGAGTACAAGGCCAGCCTGGGCAACGTGGTGAAACCCAGTCTCTAAAAAAAAAAAAATATATATATATATATATATATATATATATATAAAAGCCGGTGCTGTGGTGTGTGCCTGTAGCCCCAGTTACTCTGGAGGCTGATGTGGGAAGGTGGATGTGGGAGAATCACTTGAGCCCCGAGGGCAGAAGTTGCAGTGAGTTGAGATCGCATCACTGCACTCCAGCCTAGGAGACAGAGTAAGACTCTGGCTCAAAAACAAACAAACCAACCAACAAACAAACAAAAAACCTCACTTATTGTAATCCACCACATCAACAGGCTAAATAAGAAAAACTATACAGTCATACCAATAAATGCAAAAAAAGCATTTGACAAAATTCAATACCCTGAATGAAACAACTCTGAGCAGACTAGAAACAGAGGGATACTTCATCAACTTAATGAAGAACAGCTACAAACACCTCCAACCAGTTTCACATCAGGAGCTGAGAAGTGGACCATCTTCCCCTTACGACTGGGACCCAGGCAAAGGGGTTTCTTCCTGTGGTTGTTTCTCAACATCCTACTGAATGTCCTGTCTAGGGCCACAAGAAAAGAAAGCCACACACTTTGTAAAAAAGAAATTAAACTGTATTTGTTCACAGATTATACGATGGTTTATGTAGGAACTCCCAAAGAACTGACCAAAACAATAACAATTCCTGGTCTAATAAATAACACAACAATGTTATAAGATACCAGTTTAACACACATAAGTCACTTGATTTTCTGTCTATCATCAATCTGAGCATTTGTAATTTGAAATTAAAACCACCATATCAACTACAATAGCAGAAAAATGAGACAGACATGTATAAATCGAATGGATTATGCACAAGATCTGTATCTAAAAACTACAAAACTCTGATAGAAAACAATAAAGAAAATCTAAATCAATGGAGAGATATTCTATTTTCTTTTCTTTTTTTTTTTTTTTTTTTTTTGAGACGGAGTCTGGCTCTGTGGCCCAGGCTGGAGTGAGTGGCGCAATCTCTGCTCACTGCAAGCTCCGCCTCCCGGGTTCCGCCATTCTCCTGCCTCAGCCTCCAGAGTAGCTGGGACTACAGGCGCCACCACCTCGCCCGGCTAGTTTTTTGTATTTTTTTAGTAGAGACGGGGTTTCACTGTGTTAGCCAGGATGGTCTCGATCTTCTGACCTCGTGATCCACCGGTCTCGGCCTCCCAAAGTGCTGGGATTACAGACTTGAGCCACCGCACCCAGCAGAGATATTCTATTTTCATGGACTGGGAGATTTTTTTGTTAAGATGCCAGTTCTTCCAAATTCGCTGGATAGATTCAGTGAAATCCCAATCAACATCCAGGTGAGGTATTGTTTGGACATCTCCAAACTGATTCTGAAGTTTACATAGAAAATCAGAAGACCCATAACAGTGAACAGAATATTGAAGGAAAAGAACAAAGTCAGAGAAACAACAGCACACAACCAACTTTAAGATTTACAATGAACTTACAGTAATCAAGATGGCTTGGCATTGGTGAAGGAACAGACAAATTGACCAACAGAACAGAATTAAGAGCCAGAAGTAAAACACGCTAACACAGTCAACAGCTCTTTGACAAAGAACAAAGAGCACAGGCAATTCAATGGAGAATGGGTCGCCTTTCAGCAAAGTGGTCCTGGGAAAATTGGATGCTCATACGAAAAAAATGCAAGACTAGAACATTTACATTTCAAAATAATATCAAAATGTATTATAGGCCTAAAAATAAAATACAAAACAATAAAACATTCAAAAGAACACTTAACGGAGTATCCATAAGATCTTGCTTTGGGCATGAGTTTCTAGATCCAACACCAAAGATGTGATCCACAAAAGAAAAAAAAAAAAAAAGACTAACTGTCCTTTTCTAAAATCATAAACTTGTGCTTGATAAAAACACTGCCAAGAGAATGAAAAGACAAGCCACTGACTGGGAAAGTCTTTGTAAAACACATGTCTGATAAAGGACTGGAATCCACACGACACAAATAGCATTCCAAACTGAGCAATAAGAAGACAAACAACTCAATTAAAAATGGGCAAAAGTTCTGGACAAACACCTCACGGGGGAGGATAAACAGATGGCAAATGTGCACATAAAATGCAGTCCATGGTATTTGTTTTCATGTCATACCAAATTAAAATAAAATAAAATAAAAACTCCGTACCTACTGTCAGCCAAATCCAAAACCCTGTCAATAGGAAGTGATGGTATTGCAACAGCAGGACACATCAGATTTCTTCTTTCAACACCAGAGTGGTGGTTTCTGATTCTCTGAGTCATCCCCTGGCTGGTCCTGTGTGAATTGTATAAATTGGAGCTGCTGACCCAAGTCAGAGTTGTCCTAAAGTTATGTATTTCTTTTTATTTTTTATTTATTTATTTTTTTTATGAGAGGGAGTTTCACTCTGGTTGCCCAGGCTAGAGTACAATGGTGTGATCTCAGCTCATTGCAACCTCTGCCTCGTGGATTCAAACCATTCTCCTGTCTCAGCCTCCTGAGTAGCTGGGATTACAGGCACATGCCACCACGCCAGGCTAATTTTTGTATTTTTAGTAGAGATGGGGTTTCATCACATTCATCAGACTGGTCTTGAACTCCTGACCTCAGGTGATCTGCCCACCTCGGCCTCCCAAAGTGCTGGGATTAAAGGCATGAGCCACTGCACCGATGTAAAGTTATATATTTCTATGGCAAACATGCCTTGCAGATTATCTTCCTAGTGAATGTAATATTGGTAGAATATCACTATGTTAATTTCAAAACTTTATGAAAAAAAATTCCTCTTAATAAATTATTTTGGCCTGTTTCATAGAAAAAATATATTTACATCTCCTAAACTCAATACATTACTAACAGGATGAAATGTGGGAAATATCTTGAGTTATATTAAAAATAAAATTGGCCAAACATTGCAATCATGCTTATACATTTGGAGAAACTAGTTCAATGTCCGCTAAGGATTATGCCTCTTGAACTGTAGTGATGCTGAGAGACCATGTTCTTGTACAACAAGCAACTGTTTGTTAGCAAAATATATATCTTAAATGATTAAGAAGATATTTTAAGCATCTTATCTCCTAAGATAAGTGCTGGTTATGTATGGCTGCTTTATTGAATTTCATTTGTACTGTAGGTCAGTCGTTAGGGGTTTAGGTTTATATGCAAGGTATCATAATTTCACTTTTAAAATGATAGGAAAAAGCCCCTCAACATATTCATGCAGAATCTCACCTTTTCGGTAATAAATATTGGCTCTGTAACAAAAAATACCTTTTATGTAAAAATAATAATACATAGCTGTATTATTGCTATCACTGCTGATTTTTCACAGCTTGCAAAGGACAACGTATTTCTTTTCAGATTCCTTTTGTTTCAAGGCTGATTATTTCTAGTTGATCTTTTCAGTAAGGATATAAATATTCTGATTGTCCCAGATTAAAGTAAGAATCTTGGATTCACCTCCTCCCTCCCTGCCCAGTCCAAGTCAGGCCCACAGCTTCTCATTCCTTCCTCCTCCCTATCAGATATCTCGAATGCCTGTGATAAACATTTACCCTCTGGCAATGCCAGCTTCCGATTTCATGTCTTGCTCCAATTTTAGATGACATTTATTGAGTTGCGTTATCTACAGAAAGGAGTAACCGTAGCGGGTATTCTTTTTAAAATATTTGTCCTGCCTTATTTCTAGAAATGGAAATCTTTCCTAATTGCTTTAAAAACCAACGTAGCAATTTCATTTACTTGAGTTTCACTTTCCCCTCTGTGATAATCCCACTGCAACACTCTGCATCGGAAAATAAATGTCCTCTTGTTCTTATTCTCCAGTAAGATTCCACTTCAAAGCTGTTGGTTAAAAATGCCAATACATTTGGCTAGGGCTAGGAATTTAAAATTCAGACATCGTCTCCCATTACCATCATAGCTGGTCTGGGTAGCTCATCTCACCCCTCACATTCAGGTTTCACTGAGGCTTCTTGCCCGCTGGTGTCTTTGGCTGAGACACCTCTTCCTTCAGCGGCTCTCGAGTTCCAGCAACTCAGCCAGTTCCATGCACACCAGGACTCAACGTTGTCCACCTAAAACTTATTTTTAATAACTCACCAGATTCCAAATTCATTGTACAAAATTATGATTGTCAGGTGATGTTTCTTTCAGGAGAATAAATGATAAAATTCAATAAATATGCATTAAGCAACCGTTCTGCTAACGTTCTGTTAATTGCTCTGAACACTAGAAAATAATTTCAGAGCAAGCTTTGCCCTTGAAGAGCTAACAGATTTAAAGGAACATTTTAGCGCATCCATTTATATGCGGTTCTTAATAGAAACTAAAAAACACATTTGGAATCTGTAATTTTCAATGATGGCCATCCAGATGATTGAGAGAGTGTGCGAGCAGGATTGTTCTGAAAATAAAATCCCTCACCTGGGATGACCCAGACCACGTCCTGTCCTCCTCTCCCCCCAGCAGCTCTGGCTTCTCCAGCACATCCTCCTGCGACGCACCATCTTATTCATCACCGTTTCCCCCCGATGTTTTGTGGGGTTTTTGTTTTGTTTTGTTTTGTTTTTGAGAAGAAGTCTCACTCTGTCTCCCAGGCTGGAGTGCAGTGGCGCGATCTCCGCTCACTGTAACTTCCGCCTCCCGGGTTCACGCCATTCTCCTGCCTCAGCCTCAGGAGTAGCTCTGATTACAGGCAGGTGCCGCCATGCCCGACTAATTTTGTATTTATAGTAGAGACGGGGTTTCACCATCTTGGCCAGGCTGATCTTGAACTCCTGACCTCGTGATCCCCCCGCCTCGGCCTCCCAAAGTGCTGGGATTACAGGCGTGAGCCACTGCGCCCGGCCTCCCCCTTTCTTCCACTCATTTACGGCAATACGAAACACGTGATTATTTTCCCAAAGTCTTGAACTCACTTTACCCACTAACTAGGACCCTTTACCCACTAACTAGGACCCTTTACCCACTAACTAGGACCCTTTACCCACCAGCTAGGACCCTTTACCCACTAACTAGGACACTTTACCCACTAACTAGGACCCTTTACCCACTAACTAGGACTGCAGTTCTGGCTGTGCTGTGCGGGACGCCTCTCAGGGCCAGCTGCACCTGCTGTCTGCGGTTTGTCTCCCGTGTTACACTCCATGAGCCTCATCTCTACCAAGCCCCTCTCCTGAGGTCACTCAGGCCTCCGCATTGCCACGTCCAAGGGTGTCCCGGCCCTGACCGCCCTTGTCATCTCAGCAGCATTTTACAGACAGTCCTTACGTCCTTCAGCGCTTCCTTCGTCCGTGTTCCAAGAGGCCACACGTGGCCCCTGCAGCCGTCTCCTTGGCGGATCCCGCTCTCCTCCCAAGCCCCTTGGCGTGGCCTAACCCGAGTGCTCCGGCTGCAGCCCTTCTTTCCTCTGCGGACACGCGCTGCTTGGGTGGCCGCACCTGTCTCGTGGCTTCGAATCATCGCCGGGTGTCCGGGCCACTCGGACCGCAGCCTCCATCGATTGGCTGCGATGCTGTGAGCCAGAGGTGAGGCCTGAAGGCCCCTGTTTGATTTTCCCCTCAGAGCAGGCGCAGGTGAGGGTGCTGGGTGCCCGCACAGAGCAGAGAGGGCCGGTCACGGAACTGTGAACGGAGCCCTAAGGACAGGGCCCGATTTTATGGCCCTGGGAGTTCCGGGGAGGGAGAGGAGACGCGCTAGGAGCATCTTCTTCTTCCACCCTATCCCCGTCAGGGGGTCTCGGCAGAGGCGCCTGAAGAAAGGACCCCTGAAGAGGCCTCGGAGTGGAGGTGTCGGGCCAGGGGTGCGGATAAGGGACGAGGGTAGGAGTGTAGATAAGGGGTGCAGATAAGGGGTGTGGATAAGGGGCGAGGTTAGGAGCGTAGATAAGGGGTGCAGATAAGGGGTGGGGATAAGGGGTGAGGATAAGGGGTGAGGATAAGGGGTGAGGATAAGGGGTGCAGATAAGGGGTGGGGATAGGAGCACGGCTGCCAGCGGGCCTGATCCTTGCCTGCCAGCTCCATCCCCGGCGGACCCCAGGGCTTGGCTATGCCCCGAGTCTGCTGTGGGGACGGCAGCATCTCCAAGAAGTCTTCCAGGAAAAGCTTTGTTATCACACGGGGTTAGGGCTGAAAACCACACATAGGTTTTTAACCAAGAGCCAGGCTTTTCATCTAGATATTCCAAGACTTTGCATTCCATCCTTGCATATCCAGCGGCCAGCTTGGTTCTTCATTCTGATGTGTCCTGGATACCTCAAGCTGAATGTGCTCCAAAATGAGATCCCGCCGCCCGAATCGGGTGCCTCCCCCTCCCCCTTCCAGTTGTTGATGCTCCCGTTCTTCCAATTGTTCAAACCGACATCTTTGATGGCTTCAGAAAATGCATGAATTTTCTCTTGCTCCCTTACGCATTCCCAGTGCATCAGGACATCCTATTCACTCAACATTTCAACCTTTCCCATGATCATTCCAGTCCTCACCACCTGCACAGTCCCCTGATATAGGTCACCACCTTCTTCTAATAAAAACTTCCAACGCAAATCGAACACTTCTTAAACATGAGTCAAAGGGAACCTTTCAAACAGCCGTAATTTAAAAATCATGTATGCAAAACTTATTCAGAGAAAAAGGTGGTACATTAAACTAATAGGTATAGCGATCCCTGACTGGCATAGGGTACGTTTTGCAGTTGTGCAGTCGTTTGATTTCCTTTGCTATCTTGTTTTTTAAGCATCGCCTAGATCATAAGTATTCCACATCTGTGCTTTCTCCAGAGGCTTTTTATTTGTACGTTTTACAAGCATTCTAATTTTTCCCCTCATCTTGAATAGCATGCTACCGTGGCTAACCGACTCATCAAGGTTAACCATTCTTCTTGCCACCTTCAAAAATTACATTCTTAGAGGAATTGCACAACCAAGTCAGACACTGTGGGCAAATTTAATTAACTAAATGTCAGAGACCATAGTTGTTACAAATGACATAAAGGGAGAAAAACAGGCTAGGGCATAACCTTGAGAGACTCGTTACTGTTGCTGAGTGTTTTTAAAGGACTGTTCATTTGGGCATAACACTTCCAGTCCCAAGAGCGGGGAAGAAAACCATGAATATTTCTATAAATAACAAATCACCTCAATTCTCCTACAATTATCTCTTGTTGAGACAACATGAAAGATTAAAAAAAAAAGTAAGCGGGAGACTTTCATTCTTTTTTTCTGCCTCTGCTTTTCTCTGGAATGTGAAGTTGTGCATTTAGCTGATCCCATCTTCAGAAAGGTTGCTGAATCAGCTGCAGGCTAATCAATGGTCACATCTGGAGGGCCTGCAGACAGAGCAGCCGCTCTTGAAAGAGCTACAAATCGTTTTCACCTTCCTCATCCAACAGAGCCACAGAGAGCCATAGAGAGCTGGATTGCTCTTTGAGCTAGGAGGATATAAATTTCCAACATCTTCCTCACTTGCCAAACTCACCTTGACCTTGGTACTAAATATCTACATGTGTTCCCATGTTGTTTTTCTGCTATGGCCACGCCACGTATTTCTCAACCATCCACGGGTTCTAGGCAGCATTGCCTATTGGACATAACATGGGTCTCACGTCCATCTGCGACTACCCAAGCTCTAACAAAGAATATTTGCTGGAGGGTGTGAGCACTCCATTCCGACTCCTAGTCTGATTGTGTTGGATTACACCAGTCATATGAGACTTCCTCCTGGCCTTCCAAACTCTCTACCCATTCCAAACACCCAGAGCTGTCTGCAGCCTTCAACCTAGTCGAACAACAGAGCTTCAGCCAGGACTCCAGATTATGGAATGAACACTTCTGGGTTATTGAGCCTGATTTTCTTTCCTTATGGGTGGATGTCAACTATTATAAACTCAACCTTACCACATTTCCAGCATGGGACTTTATTATTGCAATTCTATTTCTACCAGAATAATACTTTAGAACGCTGCAAAGTATAAGGTTTTGTCAAACTGTCACCATTTTATGTTTACATTTGTCTGCTGTTTTTACCGCAACAACACTGCAACAAACACGAATGCTTTTAACCGAAAATATTTAGATTGTGCATTTTTTTCTGGCTTTTTACACACAACAATCCAATCAACATGTGTCAACAGAAATCTATCATCATCTCTGTTATTTCTGACAGACTTCACGCCAGTGAAGGAGCACTGTGTAAAATGCAATGTTTAAAAATCTCAGAGAATCCAACCTACTGCCTTCTGCAATTGGGGAAGAGCTGTTCTTATTTAAGAAATTCATTGACTTCAAAAATATATAACTAACATCTTAAGTTCCTTTTGTTCAGATGACTTCACTCATTCTTTATCAGCCAAAGTGAACAGAATCTAGGAATGGGTTGTTTCTTTCTGTCGGCTACACTCTAACATGACTCAGTGACAGCAAATACTAATATTATCTAACAATTTTGTGGGAGTGTTTCCATGATATGTTGTATCCTGACTGAATTCTTGTGAAAACTTCATGAGTCCACATGTCTACAGCCTCGTTTTCAGAGTGAGGAGCTGAGGCACGGAGGTTGGGTGCCTGGCTCAAAGTCCTTCCTCGAGTAAGTGGTGGAACTAGGATTCCAGCCCCATCCTCTTGGCTCCAGAGCCACCTTCTCGGCCATCACAACACACCTGTGCCAGACGTGAGGCAGCCACACTCTAGCAAAAGTTTAGATGTGCAACAAATGGAAAACCACACTGCTTCCTGCGGGACATCACTGACTTGGTTGTAAGCAACAAGGAATGCCCCTTGCAAGTCTTCCTGAGCTGTGTCATCTGCAAATATCAGGAACTCATCACTATAGCCGACAGGAACAAAAAATGAGTTCAATTAGCTCAATTCAATAATGCAGGGAATCGGGACAGATATTTAAGGACTAGCATTTACCTGATAATTTAATTACAATGGAAGCCAAAAATAATAATGAAATGGGATTTTCAAATAATAAAAGACAAAGCTCTCTAATTATAAACATTTTTTAATGTTAGTTGAAAATCTAAGTGAAGATTTCTGAGCTAAATATTTACCAGAGAATATTAAAAGAGATATAATTGTTTTAATCGCAAAAGTGTCATATCTTCTTTGTAACAAATGTAGAAAACTACAAAAGCCAAATGGACCCTGTGTACATGCCTGCATAGAGCACACAGTTTAGTGAATGCTTTTTAACTATTCCCAAGATAAACTTGTCTATATAGATTTCAAAACCTGTAAGTTCTTATTCTACATCTTCAAATTTTTCTTGGAAAGGGTGAAGAACTGTCTATGGAAAAAGCAGAACTGGCATTCCTTAATGTGAAATACTCTAAGAATTCTAAGCTATTGCTTAAAAAATAACTCATATAACAATGTCTTCACTAACAAGTATCCGATTAAAGCAAATAAAAAAAGAAGTAAAAGAGGGAAGGAAGGAAAAAGGGAAAGATGAAGAAAGAAAGGCAAAAAAGAAGTAATTGAAATTACTTTTCAACTTGACTTTGGGAAAAGCAAATTTAGGAGAAAACAATCTAATAAGAAATAGCCAAACAACATTGTCTTTGGAAGTACAAAGTAGCCCCAATCCCAAACCATTCTATAAACCATAATTTATATCTATTAGTGCAGAAATGTATAGGAAAAAATGCTATTAAAATGTGAAACATAACCTCATTCAAATATCTAAACTATGCTTTATTTCAAATGTGAATGGATAAATAATTTTTGAATGATTTGTCAAAATATTGTACGGGACAAAACAGGTTTGAAGTTCAAATAATAGGAAAATAGTCGTAGTCAAAACATATATTTAATGTAGGAGTCTTGTTAATGAAGCTTCTCTTGCAAAAAAAAAAAAAAAATGATCTATTTCTTCTACTTCACCACCTGTCTTGGGAAAAATTGTGTCCCTCCAAAGATGATGTTGAGAAGTCCCAGCTCCTAGTGCCTCAGATGTGACATTATTTGGAAACAGAGTCTTGGTGCATGCGATGGGTTAAGTTGAGTTCTTGTTGGAGCAAGGTGGGCCCCAAGCCAAGGTGCCTGGTGTCTTGTAGAAAGACAGCCACAGACAGTCAGAGACAGATGGGAGAGCCCCAGGTGACGATAAGGCCAAGGTTGAAATTATGCAACTACAAATCAAGGAACCTCAAAGATGGCAAGAAAACCACCAGAAGCTTGGGAGAGGCAAAGAAGGATTTCCCGAGCGTTTCAAAGGAGGGATGTCCCTGTCGACCTTTTGACGCTGGGCTTCTGCCTCAGAACTGGGACGAGACACATTTCTGTGGTTTCAAGCCATCCAGTTTGTGACACTTTGTTACAGAGTCCTGATGTATCAGGATGTATCATAATGCAAATGAAGAAAAAGAAGAAAAGGGATTAATATTGATTAACTCTCTGGAGTGGACAATGTTTCTTTATTGTTAGTTAATTAATCTTGAAGACATTGCCTCCTACATTGATGCCATCTCTTACTAATTCAGTCAGTTTAGTTTTGTGATATATCTCTCTAGCAAAGGGAGAGCACTGGACAAAATTATACTCTGCAAATTGTGCCTCCTTCACTGGTTTCATTTGCCCTAACTTACTTCATTCCACCTGCCCAAGATAAGAACATCATGCAGAAATTCACCTGCTTTGGTAAGGTCGACAGAGCAACTTATCAAACAGGACACATCCTTGGAGAATTCTTCTCTCATTGACATGGGGGACTCCTCCACTTTCTTCTCAATTCCCAGATCTAATTGGTTCCTTCCATTTCTCTTCTCTGACCTCCTTCTTATCTAACCTTAGTCAATATTTTATGTATTTTAAGGGAATCCTGCTCTGCTAAGAGGTGGATTTCCCTGTTTCTGCTATCATGTGCCTTGGGATAGAAGAGGAAAATTCCTATCCAGTCAGCAATGTAACTCCTAATAGAAATCCATGCATAAAAGATGAATCCATAATGAAGGAAATTTAGAGAAAACAGGAAACAAGATTAAGGTTCCCGTGATATTGATTTGTGAGACAATGATAGAGCAAACTAAACATTCAAAGAAACTCTCTTTTTAGACCAATACACAATAAGTTAACAGAAATATGCTTTCATATAAAGTATGAAGGCTGTCTTAGTTCAGGTTCACCCGGAAGTGGATGTCCAAAGATGTGAGGTATGTCTTTCATTGGGAGGTGACCCTGGGACACCCTGGTAAAAGTCAGGGAGTTACTCAGGAAAGTAGAGACAGCCAGTATTGGCTCCAATCCAAAGCCAGTATCCACCGTAAGTGGACCTCAGTCCAGGCTGGAGATCCACGGACGTCAGTTTGGACCCTTGGCTGGGATCTGCCCGCTCAGGGGTGCGTGAGAACTGGGACCATTATGCACACATGCCCTTAGGGTTAGGTCGCTAATTCTCGACGGCTTCTGGCTTCTGCGCTGCACCTGGGCCCTGGCAGGTCAGGCTGCTGGACACTGTGACCATCACCAAGGGGCCCAGGGTCTTCAGTGAGCACCCCACGGCCCTGCTCCAAGAGCACCAGCTCCTGAACCCTTTGTTGAGCAGAATTATCTTATAAAGCTTAATTGTCAAAGCCATTGTTTAAAAATAAGTCAGGGCACAAAAGCATTACTAGTTAACAGGTAGGTTAAACCATTTTGAAATGTGTGAAATCCCTAAAGAGGCAACTCTGGGCAATTCCCACCAGGAAAACCCGGAAAAACCCTGCAGTCCAAAACGTCCATTAATTCAGAGCTTGACCTGGAATTGTTTTTCATGTCAGAAGGTAACACATCAAACACATCAGCCTGAGTTTAGTTTCCTAAGCCCCTCCTTACCTGTCTGCCATCCTCATTTTATAAGTTGCTTCTCTTGGATCCCAAATCCTGGAAGCTGGCACTGGAAAATCACCTGGGATTGATGTTTTGGCATTTGTTTTATTGTCTCACTTGTTGTTCATCACTATTATACCCATAGCATAGTCAGTATTAAAGATTGTTTATTTATTTATTTACTTACTTATTTTTGAGATGGAGTCTCACGGCAACAGCCGGGCTGGAATGCAGTGGTGTGATCTTGGCTCACAGGAACCTCTGCCTCCTGGGTTCAAGCGATTCTCCTGCCTCAGCCTCCTGAGTAGCTGGTATTACAGGCTTGTGCCACCACGCCCAGCTAATTTTTTGTATTTTTAGTAGAGACTGGGTTTCACCATATTGGACAGTCTGGTCTCAAATTCCTGACTTCAAGTGATCCACCTGCCTCAGCGTCTCAAAGTGGTGAGATTACAGGTGTGAGCCACTGCACCTGGCTTAAAGGTTGTTTATAAATTTCTCCTTTACTTTGTCACCATTGAACCTACTCCCACTCTTCCTCTTTGTGCCTCAGCTTCTGTGACTGATAGTCACCTGCGCGCATCTGGATCCTGGGCCCTAGAAACGTACCAGGTGGGCTTTGTTTTGGCCCACAGAGAATCCATAGATGTCTAGAGCTCCCCAATTTGTTTGGTGCTTAGAGCAAAGTAAGCTGAACTCTAATCTCTGTCCCTTGGGACTAAGCCCCCCACTTCGTTCCCTGGGGGCCCAGTTCCTCCACATTAACCAAAAATTGCTAAGTGTGCCATGAAGTTATGTCTACAGCTTGGAGCTCTAAAGAAAAAAAAAATAGGGAAGCATATATCCCTTGACAATCCCTATAGAGTAGATTTGAGAAAAGTTTGTGATCCTGGACACACGCCGAGAAAACACATAGTCATCCGTCTGTAGCTTATGTTCTTCCCCCTTGACAGCCTTGGATGTTGAGTTCCTGCTCACTTAGCACAGTGGCTGGTACAGAAAAAGTGATCAATAAGTATCGATTGATTGATTAATAAATGAACAAATAAGTGAACGAATGAATTCCCAACCAGCCAGTAGGAAAATTTTAAAAGGCAAAAAAGGAGAGGTTAGATGTGTCCAATTTTACTACTTTCCAACAGTAATAAATGTGTGGTCAATTTGTTAATGATTCAAGAAAGGAGGAATAAAGAATGGCAGAAAAGCCAAACATTTTTAGCACAGAAAGGATACGTGCTGGGTGATGTACTGCTGAGAAGGAGGGGCAAGACGAGGCGCACCGGGTGTGGGAGCACTGCCGTGACAGAAGGCGTCAGGCATAAGAATGGAATCACGGGCCAGGCGCAGTGACTCACGCCTGTAATCCCGACACTTTGGGAGGCAGAGGCAGGCAGAACATGAGGTCAGGAGTTTGAGACCAGCCTGGCCAACATGGTGAAACCCCGTCTCTACTAAAAATACAAAAATTAGCTGGGCGTGGTGGCACATGACTATAGTCCCAGCTACTTGGGAGGCTGAGGCAGGAGAATAGCTTGAACCTGGGAGGCAGAGGTTGTGGTGAGCCAAGATAGCGTCACTGCACTCCAGCCTGGGCGACAGAGTGAGACTCCATCACACACACACACACACACACACACACACACACACACACACAAAATAAATAAATAAGTAAAATAAATAAATAAATAAATAAATAAATAAATAAATAAAATAAGTAAGTAAACAGAATCACGTTGTCCTGTGGTGACAGAGATGAAGAAAGAGTTTTATAAGCTGCTTGGGGAGGGGACTCCTGAATAAAAGGCGGGACCTGCTGGGAACAAAGGGAGAAAAAGAGTAAATTATATGGCAAAAAACCTCAGAAGTTGAGTTAGGCCCTTGTTTAGAAGGATCCCCTAATGTTCCCCTGGTATCTTCCCTAGAGATGTGATGTCTGCCGGGTTGGCCATGCAGCCACTGGAAGCTGTAGTTTGGATGGTGGCTGTAGGGACCCCTGCAGAGAGGGCACAGACACAAGCCGACTCTGGCTGGGTTCACATGTCATACGCCTGAAATCTCCACCTTCTATGTCCTGACTACGGCCCCAGAAGCTCCCCCCAGTCCCATCCCTAGGGAGGCCACAGGGATTATCTTCATGCATAATGGGAAAATGGTGTGAGGTTTACCTAAGGCAACCACAATAAAAACCTGCACTAAAGAAAACAATTCTGCCTTTTGAAAACATGCCTTACCATCTCGTCGCACAAATATTTTACCCATAAATTATGGATATCTTTTTTCCTACACTCTCTTCACACAAAATGTATGAACATTTTAGAGCTATGTTAAAACGTGTTTGGATTTCTCAGGAAAAGTATGATTATTTACTTTTTCTCGTCTAATAATGTCTTCAATTTGTCAGTAGCACGTAGAGCAGCTGAGAAGAGGTACTTAAGCGTGTCAACAAAGCAGAGTACATTTACACCCATTTAAAAACTGTTTGAGATACTAGCTCGTGAAACAAAGCAGCAGGATTAAAGAATTAATTAAACTTTACAAATAGAGCTCCAAGTAGATGTGGAATGGCTGTAAGCATGAAAAACAGTATCTTCAGTACTCACTGGTTTCTAAGAAAAGTGAATTAACTACTTGAAGTGAAGAAGGAATAATCTTGAAATGGATGAAGAACAAAGAACTATGAGCTCTAATAAGAAATGGGTAATTGCTACTATGAGGTACGATACATGTTTAAATATACAACACAAACGTAATTGCTACATACAGTCAACACTGGAGTAATTTGGTGAAATGAAGGCTATTTAACTAGAAAAATGGATTCCGGAAATTTTAGTGAGAATGTTTTCATATAATTGGGATACATGTGACCTAAATCTGAGAAGGAATATTCTGCATAGTTTTAATGAGGTTATGGAGTAGATTAACAATAATAGATCACTTTAGAAACAGACTTTAAGGAAATGATTTATTGGTATATGAGTCTATGCTTAAAAACAGCCATGGAAGAAGGGAACTCAGAATATACTTCCTGTCGGTATTAGAGTTCATGGGGTGCACATGCTCGGTTTCACCTGTGGCTGAGAGGTCGTTACTTCCTGTTGGTGTTAGAGTTCACTTCCTGTTGGTATTAGAGTTCATGGGGTGTGCATGCTGGGTTTCACTTGTGGCTGAGAGGTCGTCACTTCCTGTTGGTATTAGAGTTCACTTTCTGTTGGTATTAGAGTTCATGAGGTACGCATGCTGGGTTTCACCTGTGGCTGAGAGGTCATCACTTCCTGTTGGTATTAGAGTTCGTGGGGTGCACATGCTGGGTTTCACCTGTGGCTGAGAGGTCACCACTTCCTGTTGGTATTAGAGTTCGTGGGGTGTGCACACTGGGTTTCACCTGTGGCTGGGAGGTCATCCTGAGAACGATTTCATGAACAACATCCTTTGGCTCCTCCTGGGAGGTGTTTTAATTGTCTTTGCTTTACATAACTGTTAAGGAAGACACAATGAAAACAATGTTCCCCTCATCTCTCCCTGGAGGTATGATATCAGCAGAGTTGGCTCTGCAGCCTTGGCAAGTTTTAGTTTGGATCAGCGAGTTGGAGATTAGAGACAGAACTTTACACCAGGTCGGACTCTCACAAACTGATACAGCAACCACTCATAAAGGGAAGGAAAAAAATCACCTAATTCCCATTAGAGTTGACCTACGTTATGTAGTTTTATTTAATGTCTTTTAATTACTTGATATAATTCGTGCAATGCAATTATTTGATATTGCTACCCAACCTAATATACCAAACATATTGACGACAACAACATTTTTCTGGGATATTTTCTGCTAGGCTTAATGCTGACAAGCTATTGCGCCTGTGTGAGTGCCAAGATGAGCCCAGCAATGGGACCCAGTGCTTAGGGAGGACCCTGGGTTACCAGCTTGCTCTGGAGTCCCACAGGAGAGCACCCCGCTATTGAACCACACAGTTCTCACACCTCTTGTCTGTATTTGAACTACTCTGAAACCTTTATATAAAGAATATGTCACGGCATTCTTTGGTTTTCTTGTGCACCCCAAAGAGGGCATATTTTGCATATTTATTTCACCTCTGTTCTTTTCTCATCTTCCCAAGACAATTCGGTTGCCACTCACTGGTACTAAGTCACTTTTTTAATAATATTGATTCAAAATTTTAGACAACAGTCATATGCAATGAAATATTTTTCTTAAACTATAAATTACAAAAAATTGGGTGTTGTAGCTTAATAACAGCAAGAAAAATAAAAGCTCAGCCTGGTACACACAGAAGTCACGTGAGTCTTACCAGATGCTGATTCTCCATGAGTTAAGGCTCACTGTTTCCTGCATCTGACTTGGGGTTTGGATGAGGACCCTAAAGCCTCACCCAAGCTCCCTCTCACATGTTTAATCACATTACTACCTGATTCCCACCAGAAAATAAAAACAGTATTGTGATTTGGGCCATCACTGATGTTCAGGACAATAAATGCATGCCTGATGGTCAGGAACAGAGCCCTCCCAAGTGTAGCTTGCAGTACAGGATTGCTTGCAGAAAATTCCAAAGGGATTAGGTGTCTCAACTGGCTTTGATGCAACATCAAGCCCTGGAGATTCCAGGGGAATGGGAGATTCTGTGTATAATATATAACTGACAGCATGGGCCGGTCCTCCTTCTTTGCCTCGACAATGTGAGTGCAAAGTGAATTGTGTATACATGCGCTGACTTTGTTTCCTTCTTTTAACTCTTTAGGGGTTAGCTCTGGGTTTCTCTTGGAATGAATATAAATAGAAGACAGAGCCACCGACTCCCGCCTGACTTAAAAACTGGCTTCCTGATTGCCATAGTGAAGAGATAAATAAAGGTAAATCTTGGACTTAATGATGACGATGATATGGAGGGAACATTAGGGACCAGTGTGAGGACTCAGAGAATATGAGTTGGTGGACTTCCCGTTTTCCCTGAGAATGGCGGCTACAGTGAGGAGGTGGCCAAGCCCATCCAGCAAGGATATTCGAGGGAGTCAATTCTGAATATAATCCCAGAAAATGACTGGACTTTAATCAAGTAGAAAGAAACTCAGGAAAATTAATATTTGAAATATTCACATAATTGAAAACATAAAACAACATGTTTACACTCATTAGCTGATGAAGCTTGAGACACTCTGTTTATATCCCAAATATTGGTTGACTAATATTTGATGTCATCTTTAAGCTAGAACAAAACAAGTACTAGAAAGAGGAGAACCAAGTTCTAGAACATTGACTGAAGCCGGAAGTGTCCACGTCCATCTTGTTTTGCATTTCTTTCCACCTTTCTGTGTATGATATTAATCTCTGCTTTCATTAAACCTGGGGGCAGTTCAGTGATATCAAGTGTCCCCGGCTTTCTCTGAGGCAGTAGTTTGACCGTGTGTTATTTTTGGTGATATAAATGCCATGTTAACGACACGTGTGGAAAAGCCATTGGTCAGCAGGCAGGAGCCGTTAGTGTCTCCAAGACTCACTGCTGCATAAGGCAGTGAATAAATATTTAATGAGACCCTTTTCCATTAAAAAATAATAGATTACGCCCAACTCTAAAGATCAGCTTGAATTTCTTCAGCAAAATCCATCAACATTAGTCACGGGAGAAACGGATTCCTCGTCAGTGGTATAATAAACTTACAGTATTTGTAGATTAACATCTTTGTGACTTTGAATCTGCTCATCTCCTACTATGTAGAGGGCTCAGCTGAAAATAAAACTTTTCCCATGAGGCCTCCTGCTCCCCAGAGCCCATGTCCCAGGGAGAACTTGGAAAATCAACACGATGTGGGCCCCTGGAGGGGATCTGAGTGGACGATGCTGGGATGATCTTAACTATGCTTTGGTTAGTTGCTCATCACCTCTGATTAAATAAAATCAAAGTTTTCCTACATCCTATTTTGCCACAGGCACAGGTACAAAGCAAACCTAAGCTGGTGTTGACCATAAAGAGCATAAGCTGCCTCCATGCTCTGCTAATGGGCCCCTTGACTGAAATATTTGGAGCCTGGGAAGCGCTGGAGGCTGGGGCAGCACTCACCCTCTGGGCCTGGGCCTGCCTGGGGCGTCTACTTCCGAAGGTTCTAACTTTATGCGGATATGTCCAACATTAAGGATCGGCCATGGGTGTCTTCTTGTTGGGGGAGGCATCTTGCCTCCTCTCGTGCGCTCTCTGATCTCTGTGATCTAAAGGACACATCCTCTGTGGAGCCCTCCTGTCCATTGATCATTAATGCTACAGGGAAAGTGTTCACTGCTGGCCAAAAGGAACCAAATGCTATCCATCCACAAGCAGGAAAGTCAGGGGTGCCGGCCACCAAGGTGTTAGGACTGGAGTGGAACAAAAGCTTGGCCTTCCTTATTTTTAGGCCTAAAGTCATGGTCGTAAGGATCGTCATTCACTTATCAGTCTCAGTTTGCCTCCCCTCATTTCCTCTGCATGACAGATGTTACTTTGGGGTTGAGGAGGAGAGCAGGGAGAAGCTGGTGACGTGGAAGCCCTGGGAGAAACCGAGGAAAGCGCTGGGCGAGTCTCTCACCACGCTTTGCGCCTGTGTTCCTACTGCGTTTACCAGCGACCTTTCCGCGCTTTGCAGAAGTGGCCATCTCACTTCAGAAGTGCATTTCAGGTTTCTCGGCTCTGCCACCGAGAGGCATTTATTTGTGTTGTCGTCAGTCCTTTTATGATGTGTGCTGGCCCCTGGCAGGTGCTCGGCCTTCCGGAGGACGGGATGTTATGCCCCGATGTCACTCACGGCTATGACGGCTTTCATCAAGTGGGCAGTGGCGCTGACGCGAATATTTTTGAGGAAATGATTACTTTGAAGGTCTGTGCCTGAGTCCTTCCCGTGGAGGGGGAAGAGAAGCCCACAGGAGTGGGTGTTACCATGGGGCCCTGAGTGTGCTGTGCACCCTGTGTTGTAAAGCAGACACCACAGCAAAAACTAAACTGGGAGAGAAAGAGAAGGGGACTCAAGATTCAAATGCATACTTTCAGGTCTGTCCTCATTTGTACAGAGTTAAGCCAAAACATCAGATTTGTGTCATAAATGAACGAATAAAAATATACCTGAATGCAGAAAGCAAAAATATGTCTGAATTCCAGAGGACTGGAATATGACTTGCAATTTTCTGAACTTATTGGTAAACTGAGTGTTCCAAAACTGACGACACAATGGCCTTAGGACTGGCTTTAAAATGATCCAGTGATGTAACTTCGAACTTAATCCCTTATAAAGCCCATTTTCTCCAGACTCTTTGGGAAGTGCCTGAATGGATTCAACATTCTAACAAAATTATTTGGGTTCTTTGTGCAATTTGCTTTCTAAGGAATGACTCTCAAAGCAAAATATTAGTATGAAGTTTATATAAAAAAAAAAAAGAAGCTTTTCCTGCCTTTGTGGTTTTCCCTGAAGCAGGCCTCACTCACAGAAAATGACAGCATTCTCCACAGAATTCATGTTTTCTGCCACTGTGTTCCGGGTCGCCTGGGGGGTTTCCTGCCCACATAACTTTGCACCATTCCCCTTCCTTAATTTTATTCTTCAGTTACCCAATTTTATAAACAACAGTTCCCTGCTTGGACCTCGCTTGTCATACATGAGAAGACGAAGTCAACAGTGTAACGTAGCATGATGCTGAGTCCCACACACAAGGATTTGTATTTTCATGAATAAAAATGAACAAAATTATTACCCAAAGAATAATTTAAAATTGTAGATAGTCAACTGAGTCTTTCTATTTCAAATTTTCCCTACACTATGTATACTCACTGAGTTTTGGAAGAATAAAAATGAAAAATAATAAAACGGTCAAACATATTTGACAGCATACAAATATGTTTATTGACATGTTAAACAAAACAATAAGAAATAAAACTAATTATAGAATAATATTTCAAACATATTTAAAAATTGTTAGGAATCCAGGTGATTTTATTAAGTCGCCATTCCATGTGCATATTTCTATGGAATCTGCATTGAATAAATTAGGCAGTAATGATTATAATGAAATGCTATCAAATTATTCTCTTTGGTATCACATTGCACTCAATGTAGACGTTGGGTCAAAATGCAGAAGAATGTTTTAGTTTAGTTTTGTTTTTATGCATTTAATCAATTTATCAGCTCTGTGTTGATCATTAAATTATATGACTCTCAAACCATCAATTAAAAGAAGATTGTTAGCTATATGAGGAGCTTGTTCACAGACACAATGATCGATAATGGATTCAAATATTTAGATTTTTTGCAAGGCTGTAATAATCTCAGGCTATTAATAGAAGAGCTCAAATGCAAAATGTGATGGTACCCAACTCTGTTTCTCCTCCTTCTATCCAGGGGTTTCTCTCTGCTTCTCCTCCTTCTTTCTGGGAGTTTCTCTCTGCTTCTCCTCCTTCTATCTGGGGGTTTCTCTCTGTGTCGTGTGTAACTTCATGATCCTGCAACAGATTTAACCTTTCTTTTCATCACTTCTTTATGTAGTATTTACAATCTGTAGTCATAGACAAATGCAGTTATTATTTTTTATTATTATTTTCTGAGACAGGATCTCACTCTGTTGCCCAGGCTGGAGTGCAGTGGTCTTGGCTCACTGCAGCCTCACCCTCCCCATGCTCAGGTGATCCTCCCACCTCAGCCTTCCGAGTAGCTGGGACCACAGGTGTGTGCCACCACGCCTGGCTAATTTTTGTATTTTTTTGTAGAGATGGGGTCTTGCTATGTTGCCCAGGCTAGTCTTGGACTCCTGGGCTCAAGAGGTCCGCCCACCTCAGCCTCCCAAAGTGCTGGGATTACAGGTGTGACCCACCACACCCTGCCAAATGCAATAATTTTATCCAGTGCTTTGGTATTCATCTTGATTTTTCAGGGTCCAAATTTTGTTGCTTATCATTGCTGTGTGTTTTGAATAACCACCTTCTTAATGTCAGCGGATCCAGCCTATCCCATGATTACACATGGAGGTGGGTCCCATGAACACAGGAGGGGCTTCTCAAAGCAAAGACTATTCACTTAAAAAATGAGTGCGGGACAGACGTAGTGGCCCACGCTTTATAATCCCAGCACTTTGGGAGACTAAAGTGGATGGATCACTTGAGTCCAAGAATTTGAGACCAGCCTGGACAACATGGTGAAACCTCCCTCGCTAAGAGATGCCTGCCGCCTGCCGCGATATCAATAACGTGCGGTAATAATGCCTTGCGGTAATGTCTGCTTGCGCGTCAATAATACTTGCGCGTAATGCGCGTATCGAACCGCGCGTAATGCTGCCTGTCACCTGCATTGCTGCCGCGTAATGCCGCGTATCTTTTTTTTTGCTGCGTAATGCCGCGATGCGTAATGTCTTTGCCGCCTGTGTCGTAATGCTTGCGCGTAATAATGCCGCACGTAATGCTGCCGCCAGATGCTGTAATGCCGTAATGCTGCATTATTAATGCCGCCTTGCGGTAATGCTGCGTAAATAATGTCTGCCGATGCCGCCGCACGTATGTGCTTGCAATGTCTTGCTGCGGTAATGCGCGGTAATCTTGCCGCCGCGTGGTAATGTGCGCGCCGCGTGTCTTGCCGCGGTAATGTCGCGCGCCGCGCAACGTGTGCCTGGATGCAGTAATGCTGCCTGCGTAATGCGGTAATCAACGCGCCGCGCGTGCCGCGCGCGGTAATGATAACGCGCGTGTCATTAACGCGCGATAATGTCTTGCAGTGCTGCGCGTGTGTCGCGCGCGCGCATTAACGCGCGCGTGTCTTGCGGTCGTAATAACGCGTAATGTCTGCTTGCCGTGTCGCGCCGCGCGCGTAATGTCTGCTGCGGTAATGTCGTACTTGCCGCAGTAATGTCACCCTTGCGGTAATGTCTTGCCTTGCCGTGTCGCCGCCGCGCGTAATCAATCTTGCTGCCGCGGTAATGCTGCCGCGTAATCTTTTGCCGGTAATGTCTGCCGCATCTTGTGTCTGCGTGTCTTGCCGTATACACATATATATACACACCTGCTATATACACACACATATACACACACATATATATATACACACAAAAATAAAATAAGTTTTAGAAAAGGGCACATGGGTGTTGGGAAATTAGAATCCTTGCTTCTGTGTTTCTTCTTTACACATACCTGTTCTAATGGCTGCACCCCTATTGTGTCATTACCACCCTGACGAGTTCAAGTTATCATAACAGATACACAAAGATTTTTTCCCTGTATTAATATTTGAATCAATAAATATGCATTTTTGGGGCAAATTCAGATACTGTTTGCTTACAATACAAATATTTGACATGACTAGGAAATAAAACATTACAGGCAATATATTCTCAATAAAAGACGATAATTATCATCTCTCTCTCTCTCTCTCCCCACACACGCGCACACACACGAACACACACATACACACGAAAAACAAAAAGAATAAAAAAGAACAGCCATGGGCACTGCTGGAGTTCTGCCCCTGGGGGGATTTCCCTTGTCCACTGTCCTTTGGGGACGCCTCACAGGGGCTTGGGCTGCCAGCATCCACTTTTGTGTGCTGCCTGCATGTCGTGCAGAACCATCTGTAACCCAGGCCCAGGTCTTCTCTCCCTCTGTCAGTGGATCCTAGGGACCTCCCCATGAGGCTACAGGTGCAGGCTTGGGGAAAGAAGGCAGTGCAGCCGCCGTGGGGGCCATGGGCACTCGGGCCACTGCCTCGTGTGACTTCCATGTGTCTCCAGGACCTGCTCAGCATTGATCATACTCTGCTGCTTCTGTCTGAGGATGGAGGGTGGCTGTGCACACCCAGTTTTGCAGCTTGGTGGGTCAGTGCATCCGGCTTACGCTGGGCAGCTCAGGTCACACAGCAAATAGGTGGCCCATGGTCAGGTGGCCAGCCTCTATTAAAACCCAGTAACAGGCCAATACTGAGCTTTCTCTCAACAGGAGAGAAGTCATCTGGGATGATGGCAAGGCCTTTCTCCAAAATCCTGAAGGCCTTCACTACAATTCAGCAAAGGCCCCATGCAGCATCCCTTTCTGCCACAGACACTTCAGGCTCCTCTGGGTCTGCTGGATCACGTGGTCTAAGCAGCAGAGCAGCTTGCACAAAGCTGGATTCACTACAGAGACTTTCTGATTGTTCTGGGCCCCAGAATGTACACACACACACACACACACACACGAAGAGAGGTCTAGAGAGACAGTCCTTCCTTCCCAGGACAGCTCAATCTGCACTCAAGAACTGCAGCTATTTGGAGGAGGCCACATTGTGAAGAATAATCTGCTTTGCTTGAAGTCCATGGAGGCAAATGTCAATCATATCACAAAATGTCTTCAAGGCCACGTCTAGACTGTTGTTTGACCAGATGACTGGACACCACAGCTCAGCCCAGTTGACATATAAAATTAACTGTCACACAAATCTAATTCAGAAATGTCAAAATTGGCCAGGCACAGTGGCTCATGCCTGTAATCCCAGCACTTTGAGAGGCCAAGGTAGGCGGATCACTTGAGCTCTGGAGTTTGAGACCAGACTGGGCCGTCTCTACAAAAAAAAAAAAAAAATCAGAAACGGTGGTAGTGCATGCCTGCGGTTCCAGCTACATGTGAGGCTGAGGTGGGAGGATCACTTGAACCCAAGAGATCGAGGCTGCAGTGAACCATGATTGCACCACTGCACTCCAGCCTGGGCAACAGAGTGAGACCCTGTCTCAAACATAAAGAAAGAAAGAAAAGTAAAAATTAAGATGAATGCATCAAATCCAACTTCGAATTACTGTAGCAATGCAATGATGATTCAGGCTAAAAAATGTATTTCTTACATTTCAATTAACAAACTAGAAATACAATGACATAGTCACATCTTTAGATCAATAGATGCAGAGAAGAAAATGAGATCCAAGTGGCATAGCCTAGTCTTTTCAGCTGTATTTCAGATGACCCGCAAGCAGGTGCCAGAGCGCCTCAGACCCGTCCAGCCTCAACCGCTGACCTTCTGCCTGGCGCGCTGGGTAAGCTCTCATTTTCTCAAGCCTCTGGGCTCCAGGGTAGCTCCCTGTGCAGCTCTATTTTGGTAGTAAATGATGGACACGTGGTGTTGTGCAGAAAGAAAAGAGCCTTTTGACCTCTGACACAAAATGTAACAGAAAAATTAGTAGCAGGTGGTCTATACATTTACCTGTGCAAGTTAATAAAGTTAACAAAATAAAATATGTTCATGACATCAGGGTAGGTACAATTTATAAACAGAAGCCAAAGCATTAAGCATTTCCATTTATCAAAAGATGCTATCAAGAGAGTCAAATGTCAAACCATAGCCTAGAAGATTTTTCAACACTTAGAATCAACAATGAGTAGTATTCAAAATAGACAAAGTGTTTTTACACAGCAATACAAAGATAAATAACCCATTATCACGTAGGGGAAATTCATAAAGAGTACTGCACAAAAGACTATTTTCAAGTGGCCAATAAGTGTCTATAAAAGTACTCAAACACATTATCCCTCAAAAAATGCGAATGAAATCTTCAGAGACATAAGCGGCACACAGCTGCCTCAGTGGATGAAAATGTAAGAACTGTAATACTAAGCGTTGCCTGGAGATGAGTGCAGGGAAAGTTTCCTACTCACGAGAACACACAGCACTTACATGGTGAAAGATCACAAGAACACCCAGCACTCACACAGTGAAAGATGCTTTAATCTGGAAAAAAAGAGATGCATTTTTCAGCCGTATACATTTGCATTCTCATCCAATATTGCAGACTCAAACAAATCCGCTTGGATAATTCTATTATCCCCTTCTTTCAGGCCCATCCCACTTTCAAGTCATTGGCCCCTACACATATAATCCCAAATGAAGAGAAATCAGAAATCAATGTTATTATGCTAATTTTTTTTTTTTTTTTTTTTTTGAGATGAAGTTTCGCTCTTGTTGCCCAGGCTGGAGTGCAATGGTGTGATCTGGGCTCACTGTAACCTCCGCCTCCTGGGTTCAAGCGATTCTCCAGCCTCAGCCTCTGGAGTAGCTGGGATCACAGGCACGCACCACCATGCCCAGCTAATTTTTGTATTTTTAGGAGAGACAGAGTTTCACTGTGTTGACCGGGCTGGTCTTGAACTTCTGACCTCAGGCGATTCACCCACCTTGGCCTCCCAAAGTGCTGGGATTACAGGCGTGAGCCACTGTACCTGTCCCTATACTATGTTTTAAGTGTGAAAACAGGAGTGCAATATCGTGTCTTGTTTCTGAATTAAGCATAGGGACGCAGCCTGGAAAAAGAAATAAAATTTAGTGGGTGGTCTGGAGAAATACATAAAGTAAAATAAAATCTGCTGCCTATGGCTGTGGTGGTGGTGGGTGCCAGTAGCTGATTCATCTCCATGGGCACTCGTGACCTGTTGAAGTGCGGCTCTGAGCTGCCTGCTTAATGAATATGTAAACCCCCGACCAGGCACGCCTGGGAGCGGCAATAAAGAGGCCTCGGACAATCCTTGGACTAGAGCTCCAGCCTGCACTGGGTCTCGGGAAAACATATGCGCTGAGGTGTGTTAATCTCCCTACATAACTCCCCACAGTTGACAATTAGTATTGCACTTGTAGTCCACCTTCCTGAGTGTTTTTGAAAGGCTTTTGAATTTAGGTTATAAGTTTTATGATGGGCATATTATTAAGTGTGAACCACTGATACCCAGCGCTTCATGTGCATCACTGCCAGGGGATTTGACTTCGGTCTGCCTGCCGGGGCGTTTTGCTGCCTTTAATAGAAAAGTTTTTGAAGAGATGCAAGTCGGCTGCAAAGTAACACTTCCTTTCTCTGTAATTAAAAATGGGGGGGAATGCACAGCCATTTATTGCATCAGTGAGACCCCCAAGCCCTGGGTGGGTCTGTGCAGTAGTCACCAGCAGTCGCGGGTGCACTCAGGGCCCCCATCCCTAGCCCATCATTTCACTCAGGACCCCCTCTCTGCACTCACTACAGCCCCAGCCCATCCTTCCTCTTAGCAGCTGTGTTCCTTCTCCCATTTGGAGCAGTCAGATGAGGCATGGCCCAAAGCAGCAGCACTTCCAGGCCTCAACCCTCCCCAGCACCCCGAGTTCCACCTTCCCAGGCAGCAGGGAGGGGCTGGCCCTGCTTCTCCAGAAAAGCCCTTAGCCTGCTAAAGGGTGTTACCCAGAGGGCCTCTGGTTCCCCTACCCCACCAACTCTTGTATTCTTATTCAGTTTCGTGTTCCAGGTTTAATTCCATCTACTTTTAAAATGCTGCTATTCTTCCCTTCTTTAAAAACAAATGTGATTTCATTTCCCTGGTTAATTTTTACTTCTCCTATTCTTCCTCTCTCCCTCTCTCTCCTCCACTCTCCCTCCCTCCTTCTCTCTCTCTCCCTCTCTGTCTCTCTCTCTCTCTCTCCTTCCCTCCCTCCTCCTCTGTGTACCCTCTCTTGCTCTCTCCTTCCCTCTTTCTCTCGTTTCTCTCTCTCTCTTCCACTCCTCCTCCCTCTCTCTTCTCCCCCTCTCCCTCCCTCCTTCTCTCCTTCTGTATGCCCCCATCTCTCTCCTCTCTCTCTCTCTCTCCTCTTTCTCTCTCTCTGTCTCCCCCCTCCCTCCCTCTCTCCACATAGTCATTCTACCCACCAGGCTTTCTGGGATCAAGGGGCAATGAGGGAAGACAATTGCACTGTTAAAATTCCTGAAATGAGGCCAGGTGCGGTGTCTCACACCTGTAATCCCACCACTTTGGGAGGCCGAGGCAGGCTGATCACTTGAAGTCAGGAGTTCAATACCAGCCTGGCAAACAAGGTGAAACCCCATCTCACCAAAAACACAGAAATTAGCTGGGCCTAGTGGCACATGCCTCTAATCCCAGCTACTTGGGAAGCTGAGGCTCAGAGTCACTGGAATCTAGGAGGAAGAGGTTGCAATCAACCAATATTGCACCACTGCACTCCAGCCTGGGCGACAGAGCAAGAACCTGTCTCAAAAATAAGTAAATAAATAAAATTCCTTGAATGGAGATTGGTATTTAATATACTATACATCACATGGTTGCTAACAGACAGAATATTTTAACAAAAGAAGTACTTAGCTTTTTTTCTCTCTCTCTTTAAATACATAGAGACTAACGTAGCTGGAACACGGCAGTCTTCAAAGTCTTTCTTTTTTCCCATTACTACTTGCCATCTCCTGTTACCTTTTCCTTAATATATCATTCATGTTCTGTTTTCTATAATCCCCAAGACTAGAGCCACACTTAAATAGTATCTTTACATGTTGAACAGTATAGTAATAATGTTTAGACTACTCTTAAGAACGTTTTAAGTCTAAAAAAAGATCACGTTGGAAGCAGTTTAAGCCTCTCTGATGGCAATGAGTCTTGAAAGAACAGTTGAAAAGATGCCAAATATACAATATGCTGGTAAGTGGGAAAGCTATAGTCACAAAAAGGCACATCTAGTGGAAATATAAAACGTTCTACTGTAAAGACGAAAATTCATCTGGAAAATTATGCAGCAAACGGCAGCAGTGATTAACTGTTGCTAAGGTGGAAAACGGGTACAGATACCTTCAACCATCTCTGTGATCATTGTATGTTTATTAAAAATGTGTAACTTTTATATTGACAAAAGGAGTAGAGACGATAAAACATCTAATTTATCTACATATAACGGACAGATATCTCAATCTTTCTCCTCTTCACTTTAAACACTGATGTTATTTTATTATTATTATTTTTTGAGATGGAGTCTCGCTCTTCCACCCAGGCTGGAGTGCAGTGGCATGGTCTTGGCTCACTGGAACCTCTGCCTCCCGGATACAAAAGATTCTCCTGCCTCAGCCTCCCAAGTAGCTGGGACTACAGGCGCCGCCACCACGCCCAGCTAATTTTTGTATTTTTAGTAGAGATGGGGTTTCACCATGTTGGCCAGGCTGGTCTCAAACTCTTGACCTCAAGAGATCCACTTGCCTTGGCCTCCCGAAGTGCTGGGATTACACCACACCTGGCCTGATATTATTTTTTAAATATATTTTTGTACTGAAATAATGTCTATTATACTTTAAATAATATAAAGCAATTTATTTATACTTTATCATCTTATCACCAATCTTCAGTTTTATATATAAAAATGTATGATTAGAAACTGTACAGGCGGAGGTTCAAAGAAAGTGACACAGGTCCTCACAGTCTGCATATTTATGGCCATTGTCCTCTTTTGAAAATTGTATATTTTCCAAAGATATTTGGGAAAAAAATCTACATATAAACCACATATTACTGAATTATTTTCCCCATCAGTACTAATTGTATGTGTATTATGCTGTCTGTTAGAATAAGAAATAGTGATTAATTTTATGACATCTCTCAGATTTAAATTCTTGCAAAATTTTCTACACATTCAACGGTAATCAAACAAACAATTCTCTTAGAATTTAATGAAAATTTCCCATGTTTAACGTGGGTTTTTTATTAGAAACCAATACAGTGGAAGCTTTCCACTTCAATACAGCGGAAGCTTACAATTATTTTAGAGAGAAAATTGCATGCAGACTTGATTACAATAAGTCACAATACTTCAATATTTTAACAATTGAGACCCAGAGTCAGATAAACTCCTCATGATATGGTAAAGGCACTTCTTTTCAAATAAAATCAGTGGTTGCCAGGAGACGCTGTGCTTGCTCAAAAAGAAACTCTAATCATATCTTCAGTTTCATTAGGAATAAATGTTGTTAGTAGTTTCGTTAGTCATTCAAATAACCTCAAACCTGCGTTCAAATATTTCCCGGGCTTCTCCTTTCCTCCCGACAGGGATGGCCCTTCCAGTGCATACACAGGACTTTTATTAGGTATTTAAAATGAGCAGCAGACTCTTATCCAGAGCCCATTGTTCCTTCATTCTAACAGGAAAGGGAAAAATAATAGCTCGCAGTTCTAAGGGAGCAGCAAACGGCATAGTTCTTTTTCAATGGGACCCATCCCCCCTCCACATGGAAAGGAAGTCCTGTGGGGCTCTCCTCACACCCTCTGGCCCAACCTCTGCACAAT
The DNA here is from genome assembly GCF_008728515.1 of Papio anubis. Lineage (NCBI taxonomy): Eukaryota > Metazoa > Chordata > Mammalia > Primates > Cercopithecidae > Papio > Papio anubis. The sequence goes on from NC_044986.1 coordinate 124,226,347, forward strand.
GTCAATGTTGGCTTGCGTTGAACGTTGTTTTCCCAGAATATAAGAGTCTGAAAGAATCACCAGCCTTCCTGGAAACTTCCACCTCACAACCTCCTTTACTGTATTTTGGGGCAAAGAGCATGAGACCAAGACAGGCAGCCCAGCCCTTTCTTCTCCACTAGCCGGATGTGGGACAAAGCTACCTTGCATTGTACGATTCAATGTTCTTATCTACAAATTAAAAATCACACCGCCACTACTGTGTCTGTTTAACTTGTAAATTGAATTATTTAGGAAATAATGAACAGTTGCCAAATCAAATTGTTATGGGATTAATGATTAAATAGACTTCTGTTTACTCCACAACCCTGGAATCTTTCCATCCCCAGTAGATCCCAAAACACCGGTTTCAAGATGTTTAACATTTATACACCTTTCTGTTTTAAGTTGTTATGGAAGTTGCCTCCATATATCGCAGGAAAGAGGAGAAACAAGTGGCTAATTTATGATTATCTGTTTAGCATTACAGGTGGTGGTTCCGTTTGTTCACACCCCCCACCACCTCTCTACCTGTCTACCTTCTCAGTGCAATTCAACACCTGTCGATTAACTGGGTGATTTTTAAGGATCTATAGTTAAACTAGTTTTTATTTTTCATCCAATTTGGAGTCCATATTTAGATTCTGCACTTTGTACAGTAAGGGTGTGAATGAGACCACACCTGCATTCACCTCGTCTCTCTCTGTTGACTTTATATTTTTTAATGTTAGGTTTAGTAACATTTCCATTACACTCTTAAACATCATTCTCTCCTGTTTGATCTGCCCATTGATTCTAATTGAAAGCACAGGGCTTCACAGCGTTATGTGTAAGTGTTGCTATTGCTACAGGCCAAGATAATGATTCAACAGTTTCCTAGGAGGAAATTTCTTTCCTTCAACAACTTCCTTAAATGCTTCTTGGCATTCACATTGACATGATTTTTAAGATTGTCCTTGAATTCTCTGATTTTGTCATACGACTGATTTCTTCCAACATTTCATCACATTGTCTAGCCTTGAGACTTCTCCCTACGCAGAGCTCTCCTTCCTGGGCCCTCCTCCCTTTGCTCTAATGGAAAGTACTGGGTCTGTGCCCACAGCTGTCAGCCTGCGATGTGCCCGGATCGCTCCTCTGTGCAGGAGCCTCTTCTCCCATCCCAGGTTCCCTTTCGCTTGGCCTGGGCTTGGTGCCGCTTCCTGAGAGAATGACCTCAAACATGCTTCCGGAATATCTGCATGGGAGGATCAACCCACCAGTGCTTGAATGTTTCCCAGTCCAGCGTGCCTTGGTAGACTCTGCTCTTCATATTTTAGATGAGGATATAAAAGTATCAAAAGCATTTCCTGAAAACACTTTGATGAAATTGTTTCATTTTGTGTAATCGTCCAATGTAACTTGTGAGACGTGGAATACCAACAAGTGTGATCTTCATTTCCAGTGCAGAAATTCATAAGAAATGAGGATTTCCATGATCTTTTCTTTATCTTTGTAGTTCTACAAGCTCACAGTGTTGGATAGATGGCTGTATTTTTAAAACATGCTGTTTAACAGTGAGGCTTCCTCTTAGCACACACCTGCCTTTTGTCACTAAGAGATTCCTTCTGCAATTTATTTGATAATTTTCTTTCCTTCACTTTCTCTATGTTCTCTTCCTTGAAATCCTATTATTCAGATGTTGGACACCTCACTTGGGTTCCTCTCTCTTAATGTTTTTCTCACACACTCTGAACCTTGTAATTTAGTTTCATATTTTGTGAGACTTCCATAGTCTTATTTTCCAAGCTCTTTTTTTTTCAATTTCAGCAAGCACAATTGTCTTCTAGAAAAACTTTACATTTTCTAATTATTTCTTATTCATAAAATCCAGTTCCTCTTTTATGGATAAAACATCCAGAATTATTCTAAATTCTAAGTTGAATTCCTCTAATTTAAGTCTAATTCTTCTAATTCTAATGTTTTCTTCCATTGTTTCATTTAGAAATAGTTTTCTGTTTAACTGGAATTTTGAATTCAGTGTTAAAGATTTTCCTTGCATGTACGGCTCTACTTGATCTTGCATTTATGTCTTATAACAGGAGGGTTTGCGATGAGTGTGTACATGCGGGTAAGTCATTTGTGAGCAGATCGTTTGGAGGAGGTGACACCACACTCCAGGTTGCAGCGTAGTTCTAAGAGGTCAACCACTCCCGTTAGCTTTCCTCCATGATTTGTTCTGGATACTTCTGTCCATATTTTAGTAAATGCGCCTCCACTGTATTTCTGAGGTTGGAATGACGGCTGTGAACGCTTTGCGGGTGGCCACATTATTTATGAATTTGGAACAGGAGTGTAGAGAGAAAGTAACATTGATATACATTTAAATAACCCTTCTATTTTCACCCCGCTTCTCATTCCACCCTGACAGTTGCAGAGCTCAGGGCGTCTGTGTCTTTGTTCTGCTGGAGGTTAGCCCCCATGTGCATGCCCTCTAGGCCTATATTTACCTGTAGCTTACTCTACTGTGCCATTCAAGACGGGCACAATAACTTTCTCCAACTCAGAAATCTGTTGAAAAATTCTATATGCTGATGGTTCCATCACAGTTTGCAGGGTTGCAGTGAGTTTATCATGTCATTTCCTTTAAAATTCGTGTAGTGTAATTTAAGTGGAGTCAAAAGGAAATGAGGATATAAAGTTAGACACTCTTACATTCTCTCCCGAGTGGATATCCATGACCGAGTTTAGCAAGCTGCTTCAGTGGCTGATCCAAATGAGAGGTTTCATAAGTAATGAAAGAAATGAAACATTTTCTTCCAAATAACAAATTGTTATTCAAAATATGTTCTGACACATGTTAAATCTTCTCTTTTGAGCCATTAGAAATAACCCCTCCCCCCATTTATTTCTTGAGATGATTTCTTGCTCTGTCAGCCATGCTGGAGTGCAGTGGTGCAATCGTGGCTCACTGTAGCCTCGACCTCCTGGGCTCAAGCAATCTTCCCCCACATCATCCTTCTGAGTGGCTGGGACCTCAGGTAAGCACCATCCCCAGCTGATTTTGAAAATTTGTGTAGAGATAGAGTCTACCTATATTGCCCAGGCTACTCTGGCACTCCTGGGCTCAAGTGATCCTCCCAACTAGGCCTCCCAAAGTGCTGGGATTACAGGCATGAGCCACTGCACCCATTCCTAATACCTCTTTTAATATTTCTAGAAATAAGCAAGAAATATGAACTGAGTTATACCTTTTGAAGAAAAAGCCTTCTAATGAGACTGAAATTATACAATTTAACTTTTAACATTTGTTTGTATACGTATACACAAAACCATATATAGCCAAATCACATACAGCTGTTCTGATTTCAATACAAGTGTTTCCTGCTTATCACAGTTGGTTCAGTCATGTATTCATGTTTCAAACATGAATTAAACTCATTATTTTTATCAACTGTACTAGGAGAATGGCATTCAAAGATGAACAAGAAACTCAGATTCTAGTTAACTTGATTAATGTTTCTTCTTTTTATTTTTGATACAGAGTCTCGCTCTGTCACCCAGGCTGGAGGGTGATTTCTGCTCACTGTAAGCTCCGTCTCCCAGATTCCCGCCATTCTCCTGCCTCAGCCTCCCGAGTAGCTGGGACTACAGGTGCCCACCACCATGCCTGGCTAATTTTTTGTATTTTTAGTAGAGACGGGGTTTCACTGTGTTAGCCAGGATGGTCTCGATCTCCTGACCTCGTGATCCGCCCGCTTCAGCCTCCCAAAGTGCTGGGATTACAGGCGTGAGCCACTGCACCCGGCCATGTTTCTTCTTCTTTATAAATAGCTTTAAACAAACATCAGTTGTACAAGTATTTAATTTAAATCAATCAAACATAAGCATCTGTCGTGCAACACAGTTTCTTCCATAGATTTATATAGGGTTGAGTTTACTAGACTCTGAAAGCCCGTGAGCACATTTTGTTAGAGATTTATTCTGTCATTCATTTATTCATTTAATTTGCAATGCTTTGAATTTAATAAAGGCTCAATTAATGTGTGTTAGCTGCAAACACGGGCTGGGAAGGAGTATAAGACACCATAATATAATTATATAACTCTTTGTAACAGTCCAGGCAATTCTTTAAAAATATTCTGCTTCTAAAGTTGTTCTTAATGTCTTCAGGATCAAGTCGGTCTCTAGTTTGAGGCTGGAATAGCAAATTAAAATATAAAGTCTTATCTGGTAGAAAAGAAAAAAAGAAGTAAAATATAGCATTCTGGTAACGTAAGAGGTCAGATTAATTATAAGATTGGCTAGACATCTAAAATAGATTGCGCCCCTTGACAAGGACAAAAAAAAAAAAAAAAAAAAAGAGGCAAAGAAGTGCATGCAGGCCAGGAAATTTCCAGAATGTAGGGCTCTGGCCTAGAAATTGCGCTGAGAGATTTTGAGCAGCCACGGTGGAGTGGAGAGACTACCCCTTCACAGGGTGCATCATTTTCTAAAACAGAGTATTTTGTACCATCTAAAAGTACACATCTCTTCATTCCCTGGAGAATATTATCATGGCTGTAAGTAAATGTTGGAGTTAGATGATAATTAAATATATTTTAGTTAATCTTGACTCAACATAAATGTTGGTAAGTTACTTTTTTCCTAAAGAGTTTTTTATACAAAAAATTAATTTTTTTGTATAAAAATTAATTTTAAGTTTTTTATACAAAAAATGCAAAGCTATTGTGTATGAACCACTCTGTAATGCACAATGAGTATCAAAGATCAAGACAAGGAAATGTCTCAATAAATTTAATGTCCCAATAAATTTAAAGTCCAGATCCATATAAATTTGTTATATACAGATAAGGCTACAAGCTAAGTAGTTGATTCTTAACTCAGCAAATTTGAACTTATAGAAGATTTATAAAATTTGGCATTTTATTTTTTTCTATTAAATAGCCTTACATTAAAAATGATAACGTTTATTACACACAAATACCCAATCTCCATTACTCATATTGACTTAATAGCAACTGGTTTTAAATAGAAAATTGTTAAAATAATCCTTGCTCATTTATATTTCTACTGTTTCCTTACAATTCTCTTTAACTTCCCTTTCAATTAAACAATATTTTTATCCCGGAAACTAATGACGATTGCTTCAAGTTTTTATAAATATGAACATGACCACCTTGGGAGAGACACTCTAATGACTGAAACAAGGCAATTACAAATGTGAATCTTTAGATTTCAAACCGAAACAAGCCAAAGCATTTGTGAATTAAGAAAAAGTGTATATCAGGGGAATTTTAGAGGAACCCATCAGCAAATAGGAAACAAAGCAAACGCTGCTTCCAACTAGGACTGGTGGGCGTGCGTTCCCAAAAGGCAGTGTATGGAGTTCCAGGGAACCAAGCCCCAGAAAAACCACTACACTAGTCAAAATTATTTATTCATTCATTCATTCATTCATTCATTCATTCTGAGACAGAGTCTTGCTCGGTTACCCAGGCTGGGGTGCAATGGTGCAATCTCAGCTCACTGCAACCTCCTCCTCAAGCAATTCTCCTGCCTCAGCCTCCCAAGTAGCTAGAATTACAGGCAC